>NC_061496.1:24293149-24405649 GCF_022539355.2 Hippoglossus stenolepis | reverse complement strand
AGAGGAAAAGCAAACATGGAGAAGGGCTGAAGTCGTGTGTTCTGTTTCGATGCGAAAAAACTAACGTGGATGTGGAGGTGATTTGGAAATGTATTGTTGTTCTTGGTCACAGCTGTGCTCGCTCTCTAGCTCTTTAGCTCTCTAGCTCTCTCGCTCCTGCAAGTTTCTGGCGGAGCCGATTCGAGATCGGGGGGGCTCTGACTAAATCGGTAGCATTAAGATCGTTTTGTAAACCCCTCACACTTCAGGATTATTTGGGCAGATGATCGGCACCTAGTGACCTCTGGTTGGGAAGACCCCTGCGATTGTAGGAAGGGCCCAATCAGGTCTAAAGTCATCTGGATTATCTTCTAGTGTGCAGCAGCCTTTAGTTGAGAATGTCGAGTTGTACCAGCATGAAACAGTTTGCAAGTCAAATTCAAGTTACTTTCTTAGCTGCTGTTCCAATCATTTCAAGAAGAACTGAAAATCTGGAAATCAAAGGTATGTGAAATGTATTAATAAGATGAAGTTACTTGTATCAGGTGTTTTTCATATTAACCTGTGACTTATTTGGATGAATAATTGCAAACAGTTCAATTTGTTAACTGGGTTGTGTCCAGAGAAAATGAAAACCCTGATCAACACTTCGACAGTGTGAGACTAAAGAGAGATGATTTTCTGTGTTAGGTCTGAGATTCTGCATCTGTTTTCAGAACCAAACATGAAAAATAGAAAAAAAGAATTATTAAAACGATTATCCAACAACTCAATGCTAAACCCTAACCTGAGCCCTCACAGAGCCCTTTGGAGTTGTGTCAGAAAGGTAAGACTGCAAAATGTCCATATGGTCTATAACTGAAACAATGGTCCTCACAAATATACAAGTAATTCTACACACACATATTGTTTTCTGGATACTTCAGTCTGTGTGCTCAGGTGGTTGTTAAACTGGTCTTGAAATCTGGAAAAGAAATTTCACACAAGCTAAATTTTCTCTCATCTTACCAGAAGTAAGTCATCATTGCAACAGGCTGATTTGCTCCAACATGGCTGCAGGATTTGAAAGGATTTGATTTCTTTGGTACTGTGAAGAATCCAGCAGGCTGTACATTTCAGGGCAAGTTGGCTGCTGGAGGTCTGACAGCTCCAGCCACTCATCCTACAGCATTCCTCCTGCATGGGCACATAAAGCATTTAGCCTGTTTAACCTTTAATAAACACGTTTCTGCCACTTTATCCACCGACAGAAGTGACATCTGGCTGACGTGGGTTTGATTGGTCACAACGATCTTCTGACTTTGAACTAGAAATCACACATACCGTTAGTCAGCTTGTCCTGTTGCAGCCTTTAATCGATATAATTCCCTGACCATCTGTCAGCGACAGCACTGTGAGGATGAGCTGGACAGTAGCAGTCTGCACATGCTACTGTTCAGGACAATTACACATTATCACTCTGATGCATACAATATGTCACAGATTTAGTCTGTCTCACGTATTCTACTTTCAATGTTTTCAAGTTGTAAAATAAATAAATAAATACAATTTTATTGCTTCAGATTTATGACCATGAATATAATTGAACAAATTTTTTCTCAAAGTAATTTCAGTTTGAGTAATTAACGCACGTGTCTGTTTAAGATCATGTGATTGGGATTTTTTTTAATTTTTAAATAACACTCAATTTTATTTAGTGGAAAATTTGTAATATTTTTATTATAAGTTCTAAGCAGAACAGATTAAGATTGTCTCTATAAGTTACAGTTTCATCTGTGTCATGATAACAGGTGAAGTTTGATCATGAATAAAATGCATCAAATATTTTTATGAAAAGTTTGGATTCCAAAAATGTACTTTAATTGGCTGTAAGTGTTTCTGTTCATCTAATTGCTCTGAAGTCAACATCGTAGCTGTTGTAGGCTCGTGCATCGGTCTCCATTTAAACAAGTTTTAAAACAATGGATTTATAAAGTTATCGTCGTAGTCATTGTTCTTGGTGTTCACGGTCCCTCTTGTTGTCTGTTGATCGTGAGAGCTTCATTCAGCTCGATCAGTGGTCTAAGTTGAGTAAATTGAGTTGTATCAACATTAGGAGGTTTGCAAGTAAAGTTCAAGTTCAAAGTTATTTTCTTAGATTGGCTGCTGCATCTATCATTTCTTATCGTGTCGTGTTTCAGCACTGCAGACAGTTAAACTAGAAATCAATGGGGCATCTAATGCACATGTTCTCTGTCATGACAAGATAATTGAAAGTAAAGTCAATAGGATCCATTAGATCGTGGCTGGGAGCTTTTTAAGTAACTGTCACACTCAGTTTTGTTTAGTTGATATGTGACGTTTTATAAAACTTTTATTTTAAGTTAGAAACAGAATAGATTAAGATCTGTCATGTGTCAAAAAATACATCAAATTGAATCAAATCTTTTTAGGAAGAAATTATATTAAAATATATATTTTTATTTATTCATGAAAATGACTAAACTAAATATAAAAAAGGCAATAAATATGTTTTCCACTTGCATATTTTCCAAACCAATGGTTACTGGCCTCCCATCTGTCCTGATTGGATCCTGCTTGTCATGACGTTGGTCACGGTGTAATCGCATTTAAAAATAAGTGAAAGTAATAAGTTGCCCTAAGTCAGTGAATGCATCGCTCATTGATTTGCAGTGAGGGGTGTGTAAGAACTAATTTGAACCTATTATGATGTATTATTTTTTAACAACAACCCAGTCTGCTGCCGACCACCCCCCCTCTTCCCTCCCGCAGTGAGTGGGTGTCTCTCTCCCCCTCCCTCTCCCCCTCCCTCCCTCCCTCTCCGTGCAGCCCAGAGGTCGCCCGCGGTGAAGTGACAGCTTACACGCGAAGCCGCCGCGGAATCAATACGGTGCCAGCCACTGTTGCAGCATCATCATCGACCATCAGCCGAGGCAATAAGACGATGGTCTAACTGGTTGCGTTCAATGTGCTCCCGCGGTGCCTTAAAGCCAACAGAGCCATTGATTGTCCCTGTTCGGCCGCTGATGAGTTGACTGACGTGTTTAAACATCGCTCTGATCCCATCTGAGCCATTTGTAGGGAACCAGGTTTAGAGAGGCCCGATCAGCAGATATTCTAATAGACATCTTTTTGATCATGTTGCTGCTCTAACCCGGCTGCACTGGGCTGTGGACTGACTGTCACTGACGGCTATTAGTAATAATCTTAATATCAGCCTCTGTGGTTGAAGTGGTTGAGGAGACTCACTGAAGGTTCAGCCGAGGCCTCACTTGGCTCCCGAGCTTCACTCTGTGTCGCCGCCTTGTGTTCAAACTGGGTCTGCATCTGCAGGCGGGAGGGTCCACATCCACTGAGGATCCTCTGCTGCTCACATACATAAAACATTCATAATAATAATAATAATAATAATAAAACACTTCAATAAAATCACTAACTTATTTATGTTTAATCTCTGATACAAAACACTGTTTATTTTTCAAATCAAATTAATTACTCAAATTATAATTTTTAAAACATTCAATTATTTTAACTCATTACTCTGCCTTGAAAAACCAAACAATAATGATCACTAAATATTTTAGCGCATGTGGCAAATTTAAATCAATTTTAATTGAACGATTTTAAAGGTTGGATTAAAAGAACATCAGGATTATTAATACAATTGAACGGTTTTACTTTCTGGTGCATGAAGCAGAAGTTAAAAACCAGACATCATTTATTTAAAAATAAAGTCATATCGTTTTTTTTTTCCTTAAAACTTAAAATGTGTTTAATGAGGATGCATTTAACAAAACTGATAAATAGTAATCCACAAACAAAATGCATGCAATTAAAAATAAAAAGAGCAATTAAATGAACAAACCTGCAAGTCGGGATTTCTGCACATCGTGAACAGCACCATTCAAATCTCCATCCGCCTCCCTCACACCACTGATCAGCATCAGCACCGCGTTCGCCACAGACCTGCTGGAGAAGAAGAAGAAGAAAAATCATAGCGAGTGAATAAAAATAAAATCTCAACCCGCTCCATGATAAATCCCTGAATTTTACAGGAACACAAAAAGAGAGTAAGGCTGTGGAGACTGAGGAATCCACGTGAAGGAGTCCGATAAAAAAAAATGTGGGACACACGAGCTCACACTCACCTTTCTATGAGAAGTGGCATTTCCCATGAGCAGGCATCATCCAACACACACACACACACACACGCACGCACACGTACACAAGCACACACGCGCACACACACAGAGGCTCCGCACATTTTCCTCCGTATCCTCTAAAATACACGTCGGGGGGGGAAAAAGTGCTGAAATTCCAGCCACTACCTTTGAACGCTCATTAGCGCCTCATAATGACTTTACTAATTAGGATGACACGGTTATTAAGAAGACGCGCGTCATGACAGTCACCAGCTCTCCTCCCCGTTCCCAAATATGTCGACCTCGCGGCTCCCGCATCATATCCATAACGATGGATGCCACGCGTGACACCGCAGCCGCGCGTCAGGGCGCGATCATGGCCTCAGCTCCAGCTTTCTATTTATATCTCTTCCTCTTAATTATTATTATTTTTTTGTAAATCCACAATCAGGTCTGGAATTTGACAAAGTGAAAAAAATAAAGCAACAGTTGAGCTTTTCAAAGTATCACTCACAGTTCACAGGCTTTCAAAAGTTGAACTGGGAAAATGAATAAAGCTCGGTTATGTGTGGATGAGAAAATAAAAAAGACGTGTATAATTCATCCTACCAGGTTGCTGGAACTGTTGCAGCTGCCACTGTGGATTTTCTTTTTTGCCTTTTAGTTAAAGACTTCTCAAATTATTTAAACCTTTTTAAACCCCTGTCTTCGTCTTCTTTCCTTCCTAATTCCCTCTTTTTCCATCGCTGCTAAGATTATTTCACATAATCTGTTTCCTGCATGGCCTTAAAGCACATGCATGTTTTGTTTTTTTTAACTCCTATTTTTTAAAGAGCTATTCTAGAATTAAACTCAATTCAATGGTTGGCTTGAACTGTCTGGATAAAGAAACAACTCCCTGATTGGTGAGGTGCCGGAGCCGGTCAGGATGCAAGCCAATGGCAGGAGGAGGAAGGTGGTGGTGGGGGGGAGGGAGGGATGGAGGGAGGGGAGAGGAGGGAGAGAAAAAGGCGTCGTGTGTTTATTATAAAGGAGAAAATATTAATTCCCCCTCGCCGTGGGCCGTGACGTCAGTATAGGAAGTCATTGTAGAGCAACACTGGAGCGATTAGCAGCAAAAAGGGGGAGCCTGATGTCGAGGAGTCAGCCCTGTGTATATCTCTCTATACGCCTCAACTTTTAACACAAAGTTCAATATCCAAACACTAAAAGGGACGTGGACCAGGCTGCGCAGAGCCGCACTTTGCTTTTACGCACATCCACTGAATGTAACATCTTGGACCATATAGGCTGTGTGAGCGTGGATTCTGGGTTTATTTATTTTTTCCACCTAAAATCTAGGCTCCTTTTTCTCTCTTTTTTTTTTCCTAATTTGTAACTCGACTTTATTTTTCTTGGCGCCGGAGGAGAAGCATCCCTCGCTGTTGTTATGAAGACGCCTTCACTGCTTTATTAACATGGAAGGATCCAGCGGGTCGAGTTTTGGGATAGACACTATTTTATCCAGCGCCTCTAACTCTGGTAACCCCGTGCTCATGAACGGAGATTTCCGCCTCGGCGACAGCAGGACGGCGGATTTCAGGAGCCAGGCGACCCCTTCGCCATGCTCGGAGATAGACACGGTGGGGACGGCCCCCTCATCCCCCATCTCGGTCACCATGGAGCAGGGCGACGCGCATCTGGTGCAGGACGGCAGCCTCCAGCACCACCACCTCCACCACCACAACCAGCCGCAGAGTCTGCCGCTGTCTCCCCAGCAGCAGCAGCAGCAGCAGCCGCTCGCCGGGGCCGGCTGCGCCCCGAGGACGGCCACCTCCTCGTTTCTAATCAAAGACATTCTGGGCGACAGCAAACCGCTGGCCGCCTGCGCACCTTACAGCACCAGTGTATCCTCACCGCATCACACGCCAAAACCAGAAAGTGCCACGGCTCCGGACGGCTTCAGGCCCAAGCTGGAACAGGACGAGAGAGGGGGCAAGTTGGACAAAAGGGACGACATACACAGTGACATGAAATGCAACGGTAAGAGCGAGACAATATGATTTTATAATAGAGTTTCTGTGGGTGCTTACTTGTATTACCGATGTAAATGCAGATCAGATGAGGGGGCTACAGAGAGTAGCCAACGCAAACACATATAGACCAGGGATGTACCAACAACAACCATACCACTCATAATAATTCGAATAAGGTTTTTAATAATATTATTATTCAGTCTGACTCGCTGTTTCTGATCCTGCTTTATTAGTCTAATAGATGTGGAAACAGATGTAAGCCCGTGATGTTCCCCTCGCGCTGGGCCCTCCCTAGTGGGTCAATTAGAGAGATTATTGTTCTTCCTGGAGGGGGGATCACGGTGCACCGAGAGGCAGCTACAAATAGAGACGGATTGACGTATTGATTTCTTGCTTTCTGAAGGAGAAAGAATAAATAAATAAATAAAAAAAACTTCAGGTGACAAATTCAGACAAATTTCTTTTTATCGCTTCAGCTCCGCCACACGTGTGTGTGTGTGCGTGCGTATGTGTGTGTGTAGAGCACTTTGAACGAGTTGGTGAAAGTTTGGAGACTCCAATTTAGTTTAATTGGCTCATGCATCCAGGCTGACACAAACTACAATTAGGAGACATGTGTAAGAGAGACAATTTCCAAGCAGGCCTAACCTTGTTCATGTTTACCTCCCTCCTCCTCCTCCTCCACCACCTCCACCTCCTCCGCCACCATCCTGTGCTTATGGACTAAAGAAGACGGCGACCGGGAAATCTCCAGTAGCAGAGACAGTCCGCCGGTGCGCTCGAAAAAGCCTCGCAAAGCACGGACAGCCTTTACCGACCACCAGCTCAACCAGCTGGAGAGGAGCTTCGAGCGACAGAAATACCTCAGCGTGCAGGACCGCATGGACCTGGCCGCGGCTCTCAACCTGACGGACACACAAGTCAAGACCTGGTACCAAAACAGACGGTAAGGGAGCCGCCATCATCAGCGACATCTTCATCACGAGCAGCATCAGCATCATCCACTGCACACACAGCCGACACAAACAGGACCCAACCACCAAACCTGTTGGGTCTTGGAATAACAGTAATAGACATGTAAACTCGGTCAAGGCTATGATAAGACTTACCACACCAGTGTATTTATTAATTTTAAAATTCCTCTTAAATTTATTTCGAACATACATTCACAGTCATCAGGGAATTAAAAGTTGAGGTTATTCGTGTTGCTGAGTAGGTTTTCTTCAGCCATTCGTTCGTCAGGCCTGTGTTTTAGAACTGCGTGGTCATTGTACTTCGATATATGAAAACCCACTGAACAAGTATGAAGAGGAAATACGTGGGGAAAACTTTATCTCTTTCTTTCTGTGACGCATGATCTCCTTTAACTCTCAGCATTTTTTTGGTTGTTAAAAATAAACAACAATAAAAAAATGGTTTATTTGCTGAATAAAGGGACACACACTTAAGGCTGATATTATGACAAATGCTTAATTAAGTTCTTTGTCATATCATGTGAAGTTGGATATTTTTCAGGAAAAAATATAGTTCTTAATTGTAAATTGTTATAAAATATCTATATGAATTAAAGCCTTTTTTTCTTGGCTGTACGTTTTGGTTCACAGCTTCAGTAAGGCCTGTTGTCCACATTATATTTAAACATTAACCTCACCAATGTATATTTTCCATGGTTGGAAGGAAGGACCACTTGGTGTGTGTCGTTCTTCCCTCCTCGCTGTAACTGCTGGAATGTTAAAAATATGTAGGCTATAAATCTATACTTAGAAATATATTTTAATCTGCTGTAACTTTAACACGTTACGCACCACGTTTCAAAGATAAGATACAAATAGATAAAATGACAAATAAAGGTTTATTTGAATACTTTATTATTGAGCACACATATTGCCAGGCCCTGTGTGTATGTGAGAAACATGTGTTCAGACAGTTTGAACCAAAGCACATCATGAAGTTGACCTCAGACTACAGTGTCTTGAAATGTTCTTGTATTCTTTTTTTTCCTAATTAAACCTGAACTCTAAATTGCTGCCTGTGATAATTAGACCTCCTCGTGCCAATTAAAGGCCTTGTGGGACTGAGGTGTAGCTCGCGCTGATTGAATAATTCATCTGTTTTATTTGGTTTCAGGACGAAGTGGAAGAGGCAGACGGCTGTGGGCCTGGAGCTGCTGGCTGAAGCAGGAAACTACTCGGCCTTACAGAGAATGTTCCCGTCGCCCTATTTCTACCACCCGAGCCTGCTGGGCACCGTGGACAGCACGACGGCGGCCGCTGCGGCCGCGGCCATGTACAGCAGCATGTACCGGACTCCTACCGCACCGCACCCAGGCCTCCAGAGACCTCTGGTCCCCAGGGTGCTTATTCACGGCCTCGGGCCGGGGGGGCAACCGGCACTAAACCCCCTGTCTAACCCCATGGTCGGCCCACCGCATCAGCGGTAAAAAAAAGAAAAGAAAAGAGAGACGATATAAGACGATGGCCAGAAACCTGGTTGAAGACGTGATGTGAGTAACTGCATCGGAAGCACATTGCAGGACTTTACTCTCCCTGTCCCATAAAGAAAGACCCATTTAAAGACATTTTACAGAAGTAAAGGAGGTATTTAATATAGGCCCAGATAAGCCTGAAGACTCTGTCCGCCCGAGACACACAGGACTGCTCATGTCTGATTGTTTGTTTGTTTGTCTTTTGTACAAATACACTTACATTAGCAAATAAACTTATGAAGTTTATTAGATGGAGAAGAACTGAATGAATAAAGAAGTAATGATACTAATCCAATTCTACTGATGCTTCTATTGAAATGTGAATCCAAATTTCCTAAATGAAACTTCATGCAGCAGGACGAATATTCAAAAATCAAGAAACTATTTCAACAAAATCATCAATTTATCTATGACATACTCAATAATTCATTATAAGCTGGATATTACCTAAATAGAGCCTATCATTGAAATCTTAATTTTCAATTATTTTGAAATTAAGTTTGCATTTACAGTGGCTTTTAGTTTAGTTATATGATTGTATTCAACAATGTAGGCTACTGTATGTGTTTTATTTTAACCTAAACTGATTTTAGTGTAGCCCAATAATAATAATAATAACAATAATAATAATAATAATAATAGTTGTAATAATAATAATCTCGGTTCGTTTATTTTTTAGGGTGACATAATTTTTATGACATAAATGGATCAACGTAAATCATCAGTTATAGCAGCATATGGTGTGTAAATAGAAGGACATTTAATTGAGTTGGAAACTGGTGATCAGAGGTCAGCCTTCATATTTACGTGCAGCATATACATATGGATGCGCAGCAGCTGATTGGTGGTGGTGGGGTGAGTGGTCTCGGTGGCTCGGGGTCTACACTGGGAATGTGGCCTTGGCTTAGCAGCTGTTCCCTGGGAGCACAGCAGACAATAAGCCTGAATTTCTCAGCGTGAGCGAGCAGGCGCAAGGATCAGGAGAAGAAGCCTCAAGAAAAAAAAAAAAGAAAAGAAAAGAAAGAAAAAGCGCTGATAATCTGCTCATTCTCTCTAAACAGTAGCTGTTAGTGAACTTCTTTCAGGGAGCTTTAACAAGATCTTGTGCAGATTCAAATTTTGTTCTCCTTCAGTGTCTCTCTTAATTTTTGCACCATTCTAAACATCATTTTTATGTTTATGATTTTCGCAGTAAATGCCAAATCTTAATTTCCTTTACGCGCTTCTCCTCTGTGCGTGTGCACTGCGGCATGATGCTGGATTTAGGAGCAGGAGTGAACGAACACAGCCCGGGACTGAAATTAAATGTTATAGAAGCTTTGATTTTATTTAGCCTCATTTGTGCGCGCACCGGGGAGAGTGCGCCGTGGAGGCGCTGCGTGTGAATTAGTGCCTCGGGGCTCGTTTGTTTTGGTTTCTTTTCTTTGAGCTTAATTGACCTCTGCTGGTTTATATATAAGTATAAAAAAAAGGACTGCATACAATCCCTCTGCAGCGCTGCATATTAAATTATCCCTGTCCATTTGTGTTTGTTGTGCGTAAACACAGTTTGGAATACTGCATATTTCATGCGCCATTGCTTTTGCTATTTTTGGTTATTGACATTTGTACTCTGGTCATATTAGAGGAAATACAACAGTGCTGCATTTGAATGCAAAGTCAGAACGGCCGCGCACAAGCCCGCAGACTCGCGACAGCGGTGCCATGTGCCAGTGGAGGCAGTAAACACAGGCTTAAGTTTAGCTGCTTCTTAATACTTTGAACACATGTTAATGTAGCCTGTTTAAAGCCGCCTGCTTGTCATTCACTGCATGGACACTCGGTGCAGAAACAGCCCCGCTGCTTTCACTCCCCGCACCGTGCATTCTGCTCCATGGACGGAGCCTTTAAGGACACATAGACCCATTAAAACGCGCCTTTTTTGTCCTCCCTGCGCCATTTAACCAAATTGCTTGGACAGCAGCAGAGTTATTACTGGCTCGAGTGTGCGCGGCACAATTACTGCGCGCTCCTCATACAGTAGCTACACGGCTCAGAGTAATTACACTAAATACAGTATCCATTCTCATTAGATCTCGGGGTTCATAAGGCGCAGAGGACGCGGTTTGGAGAGGCGGCGGTTGGAGGACAAATCGCTCCCTCCTCGGCCTTGCAAGCAGTGGGAGATGATTGCAGAGAAACAGTCCTGGCATAGATAACCAATGTTGGAAAATATTAGTCTACCATATTGACCCTGCAGCTCCTGCCCATTACAGCAGTATAGTGCCGACGCGTGTTGTTCATATGCATGACTTCTGCGGCATTATTTATTTATTGCGCTCTGCGGGTGGGAGGGGTGGGGGTGTCGGGCGGTTGTGCGGGCTGTTTTTCAATTCATTAATAATAGCCTGAGCTGTACAGCAGCGCTGAATTAATAGGCTGCTGCCACCTCGTGCTACCTGCTAATTTTGAGGGTTGCTTTGTTATTATTTTTCCAGTATAAAGCCGCCGAGTTATGGCACAAACAAGGCGCACGGAATGAGTTTAAAGTGGGCCACAGTGAGTGTGAGGTGAAGTGGCACCATGTGGCATCGTCTGCATTTGTCATGGACTCACTCACTGGTATTATGAATGTAGAAATCGTGTTATTATTATTATGCGTTTTGATTTATAATTGATGAAATCATTCAAGCACGTCAAAAGTCCAAATTCAACTATATTTTTGAATTAAAAAAAAAAAAATCTCATAGAAGGATAAAAATATTATTATAATTAATGTTAGTATGATTCTGACTGAAACTCTGTGAATTTGCTGTTGTGGCCAAACAGAGTTTTTGGAGAAGAGGAGCCATACTCGAGAAAACACAATCACTGGTGGAAAAAAGGGCAGCAGACTTGAATAAAGAGGATTAGGCCTTTCTTTTACATGGCGCATATTATCCACAACAGATGGGCTTTAGAGAGTCGTTTTCTTCTTCGTCTTCTTGCCTCGAGGAACCTTGTTGGGCCCTTTAATTGCCACTTTTTTCCCCTCCCTCCTCCAACTGATGTAATGGTGGGATATCTTTTTTTCATTACAATAATGAGGTAACACTTGCTCTCCTTGGCCTCTCATTATCACGTCTCCTGCATCACTCACTAAACACAAGATTTAACCCCACCTCCTTCCCCAAAAAACATTCTCGGCGCTAACTTCTATACATCATGTTTCCTTCACCGTTATCAACAAGCAGCTGCTCTGCACCCTTCCCATGGCCGCCTGTGTGTTGATGCAGCAGCGATTTACATCAGGAGCCTGCAGGAGAATTTACAGCTCTGCATAATGAGGGTTTGACCAGCAGCCACATCACTGTTTCAAAATCTACATCTACCATTTGAATGTTCACAGTTGGACACGTTATGTTTGGCACCAAGAAACATGCGCCAAGTTAGTCACAAACATAAAAAAACCAGAGTTGGTGGGTCAGCCTTGATTTTTTTTCCCTCAGTATTATTTCCTCTAATCACCAGCACTGCTTGAAAAAAAAACATCTCCCATTTTCCAACCCTAAATATACAGTAACCTCCAGCTGCAAGATGATGCAAAGAGGTGCAGTCTGCTCTACATAAATGTAATGATAAATGTACAACACATTGTTTCAGTAGCTCGGACATCTTTTGAGTGCAAACGTGAATAAAAGTTAACTTTACAAAAATCTTTTAACATCAATTAGCCTTTATTTTACTCTTTATGTAGATGCTAAAACATTTAATTCAAACATTATTCCAAGAGGCATTATGTCTCATAAGAATTTATATTTTTTAGGTTTAGCCTACTTGAATATTACCCATATCAAATATTTAACTGTTTAGTTTTTTATTTCTTACCTTATTAAAAATGATCTTGTATCCCAAAAATTAGTTTATCATTCTTAAATTCTTGAATTTAACTATCATTTTCCATTCATCACATTATTAATAAAATTGTATTTAAAGAAATATTCTTTTGTAATTGAAGATGCTAAAGGTGCACAGAAGTCAGGGTTCTTCGCAGCTGAAAGGTTGAAACGATTACCGGAGACTGATAATGAGAGTTGGACTTATGTGTTGTCGTTCTCTCTGACCTGGCAACATGACCTCTTGGCCCTCTGTGCTGATGTAGACTAACAAATTAGTGCTAGGACGCATCCTTTTGGCTTTTCCTAACTAAAAATGCTCAGAAAGTTTGGTTGTTAAGAGCAGTGAGTAACCGGTGAACAGACATGTTGACATGAAGGCTGTTATGCCATCCACTCGTCAGCTCATAAACACCCACCTCACGGCTGAGCCCAGACTATAGCGCGGACATCTGCAACCGTCCCGCTGAATGATGCCGCATAGCTACGACATATCATAGTTTAAATGGCCTCATCATTTCAGCAAATCCAGCCAGTTTCCCCTCTCTCTTTTTGTCAAGTGACAGGACAGCTGATGGCAGAGAAGCTCCGCTACCTTTCAAGTTTCAGCCAGGCGCCGTCACATGCGACCGCACAACCAAGAAGAAAAAAGTCTGTCAGCAGTGATGTCAAAAGCTTCAATTTTTACAGAGCAATTAGGGGTTTCATCACAGCAGAGTGATGTCAGGATTCATTATGGCTCAGCTACAGCTAATTGCTTCAAGGTTAAAGTAACAGATCTGACGGCATTATATTTTAAGTGACAGGCTCAAATTCTGGTGGTGTTTCACAGAGCATAGCGCTGACATTAAGAGAGTGAGCTCGGGAGGATGGGGGGCTGAGGAGCAATTGAAATTACTGTACTTTAGGATTGTGATTGGTTGGAGTAGCAGTAACTCTCTTAAGGAACATACATGGGCACCGGTGTGAGGGTCTACCGGTGTAAGGGGGAAGCAGAGGACAATGTAACACGCACTTTGTAAACATCCTTTCAACTACTCCACTTTTGGATTGTTCCTTGGCCCTCTTGGTTGTAAAGTATTGAACCAATATGGAAAAATGTTAAACTCTACATCCGTCTAAACTTCTCAGCACATTCTCCAGCATATAAGAGCCGTGTACACAGCAAACTGTTTTTGCTTGTGACTCCTTAAAATGAGGCCATATCTGCTTGCAACCACTTACAGGTTGCATGGCTCTAATTTAGTTTAATTTCAGTCTTTTAAGGCCTGAAATGGTCCAATTACAGAATTTCACAAGAAAGAAGCAAACAATGTAAGAAAATGTTTTTAAAAAAGGCAGTTATTCTCATTTGACCAATCATCTTGTGTCCCACGAGATTCAATTCCCGGCCACCTGTAGGGGTCCTGACCCACAGGTTGGGAACACCTGGTGTGCAGCACACCTGTGCATGCACCTGCAGAAAGCTGGTATTCTGGCCACTTGAGGTCAGGCGAAACAAGTTGCGAGCACAAGACTGACATATTATTAGCTATTTCCCTAATGTGGCTAACAAATAAGCGCACAGTGGTTATTTAAATGCCAAGACGACGTGGAGCAACATAGCATTTATTCATTCTAGTTTTTCTATGGCCGTCTGTGGGTTCGTCACTACAAGCAAACCTTTTCACAAAATAAGTACAGTTATCTGCTCCACTGATAATATTTAAATATTGATTATAGCAGCTTTAAGACAACAGTGAGCGAAGGCAGCAGGGAGCTTTAAGTCTGGGCTAAACTACCACCCTTATATTGAGAACTTTAATATTTAGTTTTTTAGGTCCAAAATCTATTCCCATTTTATCTCAGTTTTTGGTCTCTACCAACTCCTAAAGACAAAACCTGCCTCTTTAGACGCTAACTGCTCCACTAGTTTCACCAGCTACCAGTGTGTGGTTATTTACTCATCGGTCATTTGCTGGTGTGTAGCTACCATATACTGTGCCTTTAGCACCACGAGAGCCATTGTATTGAACCTAAACACTGAAGTTTGGGCCCAACAATCAAAACAACGAACTGAAAAACGCTACAAACACGGTAGGGATGAGGGCAACTGTGGTAATCTTCTGTGGGCTTGTCACCACAAGCAACCCATTTCACATATTAGTAGTGTTATTGGATCCAATGATAATAAAATATTGATTAGAGCAGCTTTAAGACAACAGTGAGCAAGGCAGCCGTGTGCTCCAGCTGTAAGTGTGGGCTAAACCAGCACCCTTGTATTTAGACCTTTTTATAACTTAATGACCCAATTTAAGGGAGAAATCGAATGTATTTGAATAAAATGAATTATAGATTGGGGCGTCCATGCCAGAGAGCTGCTGGAGCCATTTCTTTCCAAATGAGCAGTTGTTTACCCTTGGCTTTTTTTCCTCCTTATAAAGTAGAATACCTGATCCTTTGAACTGATTGTTTGTTTAACTGCTGCTGGGAATCAAGAATCCCTGAGGTCTGAGTAAGTGTTGATCTAAGGTTGGATTTGAAATAGCCTAATGAGCAACTCTTTGGATAATTAGTGATAGCTGGAATGCTTGTGGATAATTTGAGTGCCTCGCACCCTGTATGAGCAAGATGTTGGGGAGGAGGGCGGATGATGAAAGAACAGAAAGATCAGGGTTAATGAAAATTAGCATGTCAAGTCAGTGCCTACCTCTGTGTTTCTTTCCTTTCCTTTTCTTTTTTAAAATCTTTTGTTCTTCTTAAGATGCATCATTGTTGATGTAATGGAACAATTAGCCGCGTGGTTCATGGCGGGGATAAGGTGGCGGTGCTGCTGCTGCTCGAGCTGCACCTAACGCTGCGGTAATTAGAGTCAGGGAGGTGTGTAGTGGTGAGGTCCAGCAGGAAATGAGGAGGTGGCAATGGGCCTGTGGGGAGAGAAAAGGCTGTCCCCCTTCTGTGCCCACTCAGTAGTTAGTGGGAGACCACAAACAAGAGCTGTGCCCAGTTCAGACAATCATACAAGTTTGGACTGGTCTGGACTAAACCACCAGTAATTTGTGATTTTATCGTTTTCACGGTTGATCCGTCATGTACTCGTGTGTAAAGACACACAGCTGTGACTGCTGTTGGTCAATATTTCATCATTTATAATTTGTCATTTTTCATGAAAACAAGACATCTGGTTAACAGAGTGTTTCATACGTAATGGCAGTCAAAATTAAAGTGTGACTGCCCCACAGACAGTCATCTATTACACAGTGATCTTTTGTGTAATAGAGTCGACTTCATGGGAGTCGACTTCATGTTGAAATATAAATAATATACACAAAAGTAGCAAAAGAAATTTAGTCTAAACCGGACTGGATGTGATTTTTACAAATGGCAAAGCAAGGGTGACGTTAACCTCATTCCCACTAGATTGTTTGCTTTTGTTTTGAATCGCAAGAATAAGCAGCGAGAACTTGCTGGAGGTTGTGTTATGGCACAGTTAATTACATTTTTAAATTAAGCCAGTCTCAAGATCAGCTCGGTGGAGAGTGACATTGAGAGCAACACTGGGTGTGAAGAGAAGGACTGATAGGAGTTTACAAGTACCTGCGACGTGCAAGCACAGGCCTGCCGAGTGGTGAAATGTGATTAGGAGCTTGTGCTAAGCACTGTCTGGCCCTCTCACCACTTTACCGCTGCGGGCTTCAGGCCAGAATGCAAGTTGTTGATTGGCGCCGCATTTCTTGATATTTCACAACCGTCATCTCCTGCAAGAGTCGGGAAGACTGTTTCTAACACATGAGATGCAGACATATGTCTGCATCTCATGTGCATAAAGTGGTGAGAAACAGTTAGAATTGGTAAAAGTGTTGCTAAATGGTTATGGAAGGATCAGATGGGCATGGAAGTCAGAGCGCGTCATTGAAACAATAGTTGTGTTTTTCACTGGCAGTTGAAAATAAACTGAGCTTTTTTACCGGGACAAAAGTGGTCTTTCTCTGCAATAACTATGGGAATGGGCTTTTTATAAGGTTATTTTCCCCATAGTCACACAAAGCAGCTACCCCCCTAGTAGAAGCAATTTGCTGTTCACAATGCCTCAGCTTAACCAGCTAGGTCAGGTCAAGTTGACTCAGACAATAGGGACTTTAGTGTCTCAGCCACAGCACAGAGTGTTGCAGAAACAAAGCAGCTCGCTGCAAGTGGAGCAAACATTTCATAAAGTCGTGGCCGCAGTCTATAAATGTCCTCTCTAATCTGTTATTTCTCATCAAGCACACCCTTCATTCATTTCTAGACTTTTCTTAGAAAAATAAATCAATATTTGGCAAAATATTTAACCATATTATTTCCTAATGGAACATTGCTTTTTTTATTTTGATGGATGTTGAAAATGTATACTTCATACTGTTTATTTTAATGCCACTTTTACAAACATATAGAAAGCATTAGGTCTTATTGTAGTGTGCTTTGCCAGTAAATATTTAAGTATACAAATAAATATAGGATGCACCATACTGTTTTATTGTTTTATTTCTAATATAACATATTACTTTAGAAAATTATTTTGACCAAATCAAAGACTGTAAATTGCAATTAAATTGAATAAATTAAGTTATTTCAGTTTTAAGTATAAATGTAGGAAACATTCTTGTGATACTCCTCTATGATGAACATGAATACAAGGAGGATTAGAGCTGAAATGATAAGCCAATAAATCGATCAGTGGAATTGTTGACTGATAAAATAAATCGCCAGGAATTTTGATAGTCGAATAATAATGTTAAGTCAAGATACAAAGAATGATCTATTTCCTATATTTGGGGTTTTGGACAAAACAAGACTCATGTAGACATATGGAAAACTTTGATGGGCATTTGAAGCTATTTTAATAAAAAAAATAAAATATTAAGAAATGAATCATTAAATGTTGATGGCAATGGAAATGATGATTAGTTTCTGTGCTAAAGAGGACTTTTCTAACCTGCATAGACATAAATAGTGTTTCTATCGTATGACCTTCATGTTTTTTCCCGCACATATAGACAGTGTAATATCATTAGAGCCTATTCATTCCCTGTCAGTGATCCACTCCTGTGAAATGACTGGGGCAGAGGCCCAATTATAACAGAACATATGTGCGATAATAGGTAGATAATTGCAGGGTGTTCACAATGCCCATTTTAAGAGCCAGCAGCTAAGTCTCTGCTCAGCCGCTGTATGAAAAAAACATTCAAGCAGCCAAATACTGCAAATCCAGCCTCTGGTTACCATTACGATATGCAGCCTCTACGATTTCAGGTATCCATGAAATATAAAGTAAAAGCACTCAAGTATTACTATGATGCCTGGATGCAGACATTCAAAGAGAATCCCCTGAATATATCACAATCTAAGGCTGTATACGTTGTCCGCACTTTATGGATGTGCACATCAACACCAACTGGATTTCATATACAAAGGTCTCCGAGTAGCATACACAATGCCGCATATAGCAGGAGATGAACATCTGATTTGTCACATTTGAAACGCTAATGTTTAAACCAAAAGGAAGAGCACACAGTAATGTGTTCATTCATCTGCATAAACACCACCTGTCCCGGCACAGACAACTCCTCAAGCAGCGAAAGTTTAGTGGCAGCCTGTGTGCGAGCCAATCAGTCGGGGCCCAGCTGTGGTTTCACGAACCCGTAGCGTTTTTCAAGTGTCAGAAAGCGCTCTGAGTACTGTTGGTGGTGCTAGAGAGAGAATACTTTCATTTCATGTCATCCGCCAGCGAGACGAATAGGCGACACGATAACAAAAAGAAAAACAGGGTGTGCTATCACGATTGACATCCAAAGGTAATTTATGCCGGCCCTTTATTTACTCGCGCAGCTTCCATATACACACTGTGAGTTGTTCTTGAAGGCTAATTTGGAGCATATTTGGCATATTGCAGGCCCTCTCTCCTTAAGAATTTCCATCATTTGTCTCAGGCATGAGCAATGTGTTATCAAAATCCAGAGCAGCACTGATCACCTTGCCTTTTTTTCATTGTTATCATCCCTGGAACAGCTCCTTAGTAGCAGCGCTTTTGTTTGTTTTCCCTGCTGTTTTTTTCTCTACACTGATACTAGAACAATACTGTCAGTTTCTGTCTTGACTTCTTTCCAAAAGTGGAATATGGCATGTTCTTCAAATCATATCTGTAATGAAAAGGAAAGCTTGCCTCACATGACACCTCTCCAGCTGCACGGGAGGGACAAAGCTTGTAGTTTGTTTTGATGGTTAAAGAGGGGATGGCATCTGGCATCATAATTATTTGAATAAATTACCGCCGAGCACTGATAAATGAAACCAAAGTGCTGTCAGATCGTGATCAGATTCTGTTTTTCTTTTCCTTTAAATGCACAATTCTTTGAGAAATACAACCCAAATTCTCCGAAGCCTGTTATTTTTAATTATATGTCATCTGCTCCCTTTGAATACAATGATTATTCTTATTAGATAAATGCAATTCAGTTATCTGCTGTGTTTTGATAGATGTAATTCAGCCAGAAGAAAAATTCTGTTTGACTTAAGGTTTAAGGCTTTTTTCGATTCACAGTTGTACTTTGGGTAATGGTCACTTCTTTCAAGTAGGCCACTCTCAATGGAAGCTTTTAAAGGTAGAATTGTGGGTAAGTCGACCACCAAAAATCATACGACTGATCCGCCAGGAAGAAAGGGCCAATTAGAGATCATTTGGCAAAATAGCTTTCGATTGCTTTCACTCTGGTATTATTTGGTCTTTTGTTGACCTCTGCTGAGAGCACAGGCGGATTCTCTGACAGCCAGGAGAGGGGCCGCTGCCGTGCTGCTCTTTCATCTAGCATTTTGAGAGCACAAGTGCCTGTGTCTGCCGACCACTTTAATCAACTTAATGCAACTGATCCTGGCTGTTGTTACGAGCCTCGGGTCCGATTCAAAGAAACCCACACATGGACGACACTGTGGAGGCTTTTTCTGCAGACCTCTGTGGCCGCCGAGTGCTGTGTGGGTTAGAGATGGAGGCTCAGATAAGATGGGGGTCATGGGACATGCAGACAACACTCAGACAACCTGTCTGCAAGGGCATGCTGGTTCCTCTCTCCCATCCTTCCATATCCACGTCTTTACAAGGGCTACACAGCACATCTGATGTGAAATATGGGTGATGGACCTTTGTTTAGTTCAAAGGTTCATACCTCTTTATTCCTAAGTCCCTTTGTGGATCCTTGGGCCTTGAAATATGTATAACTGTCCTTTTCATTCCAGCCATCTGAGGGGGGAAATCAAAGCCAGGAGGTTCAGTGAGAATCAGTTTGAAATGGAGTGTCCATACGGTGTCATCATTTCTTAACCTGCTTCCTCGCACTGAGCCCTTCATGACCTCCACAACATGAACATCCACCATAGGCTTCACCACAGCATCCCTGATCACAGAGGAAATATCAATAATATCAAAAAACATAACCATGTGTTTCAGATCGGGAGCTGTGGATGTTTTCAGCTAAAGCAGGAGGGCTAGTTATGTTATTTGTGTTAACATCCTGGTTTTGGCGAATATTATATTTATGTGAAGCACATGGTTCATTCATTTCCATTTAGATCTGCTGCACCAACCAATTATTAGTCATATATGTGTTTTTTTGATTAATTGCCACATCCCAAATGAAGTAATATTACAGTAATTTTACTTTCTTCCCAAATATACATAATAAGTTCATACATTAAAATTTTTGATTACAACCTACAACCAGCGTTAAGTCGAATTAAAGAGACATAAGTCGGATGAAGTTGCTGTGTGCACTGACCACTATTAAATGGCAAAAGAGTAAATGTTTTGAATCAGACACATCAAATTGTGTAAAGAAGATTCCTGAATTTTTTGCTCTCCACCAACCCAGCACTCAATTTATTATTGATTTCAAACTCTCAAAAAACATTTAACTTCATATATTGAACCCGAATCGAACCCTTCCTGGTTAATCATGACAGGAGAAAATAAATAAAAACTTGAATTTAATTTATTGATTAAATGAGCTATGGCAGCAAGCAACAAGTACTCAGCTAGAGAGTGATTGCTGTTATCACCTCCTTGATTTCCAATTTCAGCACGTTGGTCGCTAATCTCATCAGATTGGCTACATGATGGAATAAGAGTAGGTAGAATGAGTCAGAGTATGGTCCAGGTAGTTAGGATGGGATACATCATTTAGTTGTGTAAACCTGTATAAAACACTGACCACTGACCCAAACCCAGCAACACTGGGAAACATTCACTGTTTGAAAGCATCTTTACAGTTTAGTTAGCTAGTTGACGTTAATATTACACCATTCAAACCTAAATTCAAGGACTTTGGACTTGTGCCTCAGTACCAGCATATGTGTAGTTCTCATGTGTTCACATAATCCCTCTTTAAATTCATAAATGTTGAAGTATTTGATCCAATTGTCACTTAATTGTGTATCATGCAACAGAACTCATATGAATAAATGAAATGGTTCAAGTTGTCATATTGACATAAGAGGTGTATTGATTGATTCTAAACTCGTGCACTGAGCAACACACAAGAAAAACATTCCACCTTAAAAGTTGCTGGTAGTTTCCGGTGGGCCTTTGAAGCAGCATAGTAAATTATAATATATGTTCTGCTAACGTTAACTAGTAGAGATGAAAAGGCAAAAACACATCTCTTCATTCAACATCCAACATTTACAAAGAAACATGTCAACGCCTGTGTAACTTGTACAGTGTGTGATGCAGCACAATGTCTGCAGGAAATGGAGGCTAGTTTTCGAAGCCGAGCCTATTAGATGAGCTTGACCTCTTGACCTCAACCTGTTTTCGATGTGTCTTCAATTGTTCAGCACCAGTAAGAAAATGAAATCATTCAAAACACAAGCTACTTGTGTTCACTTACTTATATTACTAATGGCAGGCTAATTACAACCTTTTACATCCGCAACAACTTTACAGAGCATATGCACGTGTGCCATATAGCTACACCCCAAAATACAGCTACAGTTCATACTTTCATCTTAATTAAAACAAAAATCTATTTTTTTTTATCAGCTACCTTGGCAGACTAAGTTACTCACCTCATAAAAGTAATTCGGCAACATCAAGCATTTTCAACCAAATTGAAAGCGAGGCACACATAGCTGAATAAAACCTTTTGATTCCTGATTGAGGCACAATTTTTCTTTGGTGCTTTATTTTTTTTCACTGTCACAGAAACATTCCTGCAGCTGCATTAGGATAATAGTCCGATCACTATTCTACTGAACTGGGTTAAGACAGGGAACCACTTTAACTCATAGTAACCTGCCACGAATGACAAATTAACACAATTTAATTCTGGAAAGATGTGTGATGCTATGGACTAATAGGAATAATAAGAAACTGAGGGTTGATTACATTTTCAACCAAACCCAAGTTTTATAACACGAGGAATCCATTGTTTTGCCATTTTTTGGGGTTACTGGCTTTGTGGCTTAGAATTTGTGTCAAATGCAGAAGGAAACCAATAAAGTTGTACATGTCAGTATGTAAAAAGGCTGACAAGTGATTGAATCCTGCATGTTAACAGGCAAAGAGAAAACCCTTAATATACAGATAATGTGATTAAAGTGGGATCAAAGGTCCATGTAAAACTGTCTCTTTGGAGGAAAAACGATGATAGAGATTAGAAATCGTCTGGTAATACCTGCGTCTATTGTCTGCTGCATGTCGGAAATTTAATTGAGTAGTGCAGAAGCCTTACAAAAGGACAGAGAGAGACACACAGCCCTCGAAGGCATGACATTGTTTTTGACTTGGCAAAGTGCTGAGCTCAACAGCAGACCACTAACAAGGAGACAATCACCCCTGAAGGGAGGATGCATACAGAGAATGGCAGGAGGACTCTTCTAAGTGGTAAGCGCTCGCTGTCTGATACTCCTGTGGTTAGTTCCTCAGTCGTAACAAAGGTCCACTGGAAGCTGATTTTCATTCAGTTTCTCGTGCTTCGTGTTATATTTGCACTCAGCTTTCGACTCCAACCTTAAGATTTCTTTCAAATATCAATAATTTAGCTTTTGCTTGGAGATCATTTTCAAAGCACTCTGTCAGATGAAGAAAAAGTGTATCAACTCGCTTTTATCCAACAACGAGAACAAACCAATCTGAGGCATCGGCATTATTTCTCTGCTTTGTTGTCTGAATTGGAGTGTTGATCCCCGAGACGCAGTGGAGGTTTTGTTTTTATCTTTGGATTAAGGAAGCACAGGTCCTTTTTTAGATTGGGGAGTGCTCTCGCAGGGGTCAAATAACAGATTAATAGGTCCAGTAATGAGCTCCCTGGAGTGTCCAAGTCTCTCCGACTTCCCCAACCTCCATTATGTCCTGCTATGATGGATGGTGGCAAGCATCATTCACACATCTCAAAGAAAAATGACTGGGATGCCATTTGTATGAAGGAGAAACATCAGCTGCAGTGATATATTGCTCTGGTGTGATGTTCTCTTTTGTATCTTTGTTTGTCATCCGTGCTTAAACTGTCACTGCTGTCTCCTTTTGTTTGGTCTCCTCACAGCAACAGAAATGTTAACACGCCACTCTGGGTGTCTTGAAGGTGCTTAAAGGAACTTTGGTTTTAGATCTGGCGAATTCGTCTGCTTTGATCCAATCACACCCCTTGATGCTCAGACCACACACTCGAAAATATGAATGACAAGACACCAAAGCTGCCCGTTCCGTCTGCACAACAAGCCACTTATGCCGTATCAGCACAAGTCACATTTCAAGCGCTAACACGGATGAGCTGGATCCAGATTTCTCACTTATAAATTCTGAAATGTCATTTTAATTTATTTTTAGTAATTCCGGCTACACGTTTGCATGAGTGCAGGGATTTTCTGTTATCAATCAGACAGTGAAACGTAGTTAAGACAGAGTTGTGTTCAGGTTTTGGTCTGCTCCATGTATTCTGGCAGTTCTATATCAAAAAGTAAAACCGCTGTAGAAAATGTATTTTTTCCAACTTACAATCTTAAATAAATGATTCTCACAACTAGTGATTTTTGAATGAGCTCTTTGTGACACCACATGATCACAGATCACAGTTAAGTGCAGCACGGCCTGCTGGCTGTCATCACAGTTTAGGTTTCCCATGTAAGGTTGGGCACCAAACTCCGGTGCCAATCAGACCGCACTGTGAATCACAACACAGATTTTGGTCCCTCAGTTTGGTGCCTGAGCTTTGCACTGAAAACATTGTCCTGCTTACACATCAGCCGGCAGCGTGCGCGTCCCTGACCCTAGTGGCTGGAAGACAATTGCTGATGAGTATGGAGTATTTTTGGCTGTATTAACCACTGAAAATGTAATTTAGTGTTAAATTATTGTAGTTGGGTTACGTGTTATTTAGTATGTGATTTTATAATGCAAATTTGTAAGGAGTTTTGCAGGACTTTGTATTTGTCTAATGAAATTAAGCATACTTTAAATGGTTAACAGTTAATGTGATAAATTTCAACTTCCACCTTGCCATAGCGATTAAAAGCCATCCATATCGTCGACTATCATTTTGTTTTGTTTAAAAAATCAGTTCTTGCACTGATTTTTAAAAAAAACGACAATCTCAGTAATGATGCTGAACGATGTTGAGTAAATTAGTTTTCTGTTGTTTCCTTATGACTTTATCCACCTGACTAGAATAGATGTGGGGTTTCCTTGAGTGTTTCAAAAGGTTGAACATGAAAATACTTGCTCTAATCTGAGGGAACGATCAGTGTTAATGCAGAGGTGTGCCATATCTGTGTGTGAGGAAATTTGTTCTGCATGAAAATTGGACTCGCACATTTCCTACATACTCCTAATTCCTATACCATCTTGCTACATGTTGGGCCCTCCACTTCCTGTGAACCGAGTGCGGGACATAAATGATGAAGTGTGGAATCTTCTAACACAGATGTAATTTCTTAGGCTACTGGGCAGTGTGATTGCAAGTCATTAAAAAGGGCCAGTATCAGATTAATAAACTGGGGTAAGATTAACCGCTACAATTTGACATAAAATGAATCGAGAAGTGTTGCTTTTAAGTTCTGGTATGCCGAGACATGCGTCATTAGGCCCTCTGGAAGGCAAAACTGTTGCAGGAGAACCAGATTTTCACACCTACCCGCTCAATCCCAATTTATGGTCAGCCTGCGCTCATTGCAAAATCTTCCACGAGCAGCGGGGAAGGTTTAAAATCCTTAACAGTGTCGGCCTTGTCATCTCTTGGCTGATTAATAAGCGTGGGGAGCGGAGCATAATCAGCTGCCAGAGCGGCTCCCCTGGTCAGATATCTCTGTCCACCATCATTAACTGACCTTACACGTGTAGAGAATAACCACAGGGGGAGGACAGACAGTGGAGCAGTCACAGAAGACAGATCTCAGGAGGTGATTACTTTATGCTACACCATGGAGCGATGCTAATGACCTCTGTGCTCTTGCATTAATGGCCTTAAAAAATGTAGATGCTGTCACATTATCATGTGGCAGAGGTGTATGAAGAGGTCCTCACCTCGTGGAGACAGTTTAATCAGAAAAGGCTCGACTAATACTCGCAGTAAGGTTTGACGTTTAGGACGTGCAGGGATGAGCAACTTTGGTGGTGGTGGCGTTGGAAACTTCGGTAGTCAGCTACAACTGAGTCGAAAGGCCGTAGATGTTGTTTACAGAGGCCATCTATTTGTATGATATCCTGTATCCTATGTGGAATAAACAGACTTTACTCTCTGTCTTAGGTTTTTGGGGAATATGTTAATTTTACTTCTTGCCAAGAGTTAGATACAAATTTCAATCTTTTGTGTGTGGGCTAAGTACAGAGCTGGTGTCAAGGTATGGTTTAGCCTAGCTTAGCATCAAGACTAAAGCAGACAGAAACAACAGAGAAAAAAAGCAGCCTATGCATTTTTTATCCCACATGATTAACCCTAATGTAAAGTGTAAAAAGTTTATTCAAATAACATTTTGTACGTTAACTTACATGTTATGCAGTGACTTTGAACAACTCGTAGTGAGGTTGCCATGTTTGCTATTATTGTGCAAGTAGCAAAGTGCTCATTGTTGTGTCCAAACAAGTGTTTTGGCTCTGTATCAATTTTAATGCCCGTTCATACTAACACGACTGAAAATGTTTATCACATGACCACTCACGTACACTGGGCATGCGAGTGGCAGCGTAAACAGGAAGGCATGCACAGGACACAGGAATTGTAGCAGATTTCTCAAATAATAGCTTGTCTCCTACAAATGTAAGCAGCTCTATCATTGTAAAATTCAGAATGTAACTACACAACAGCTGTTAGCAAAAAAAACAGGGTCAGCAATGCTTGTAATTGATTATCCATCCAGTATTCCACACTGGTAGCCGAAGCTAATGCCGGTTGTTTTCTTGTGACAGGAGCCTGAGGAATCAGCAAAGGCTACGCTATAAGCAAAAAGACCCAATCAGTGAGTGTCTATGTCATAGTTTCTTAACTAAAAAATTAAAATGCAGCATCGAAGTTTTCAAACTAAGTGAGTGAAACTAAAACAGGAATTGTTTCCATACTCTGTTTTAGCGGCTCTAAAACTCTGGAGTAATGTGGACGCCGGGTGTATCCGCTGCAGAGTTAATGCGTTTTTTAAGTGAAAATGTAGTAGTATGGATGTAGCATCACTTCATCCTGCTTGTTAGTCGTAGTTTGGCAACGTAAGATGTAGATGGAAATTAGGTCCTAGCTTCTTCAGGAAATAGCCCAACAGTACAATATAACCGTCCCTGAACAATATGTCACCTCTAGCCGAGGCTAACCGTGTCCACAACTGTTCTTAACTGTCAGAAATGAGGTGAATATGCATCTCACTCTTGGAAATGAAGCAAATAATCAAACTATAAATTTAGCTATTTCAAGTGTTGGTGGGACATGTACAAACTGTAATTCAAAGCTTCCTGCGAAAGAAGAACAGTTTTTATGCAGAATGTGCGTCGTGCAAAAAGAAGTCAGCTCCAGAAATGACAGGGTCACTGCTTCAGTGGAGGAGGAGTGTGTGATTCCATATTCAGCAACAGTTTTTATAACAGCCTCAATAAGTCTCATACAGAGAGGCAAAGCTTTATGTATCTTCAGACCCAATTTCTGAGTGAAAGGAGCTGATTGACTTTGGGCCCCAACTTTTTTTTTTCTTTCAGTGAACCTCAGCGAGAGTGAATGCAAATCAAGGTAGGTGTATTAATGGCCATCTCTCTCGCTGTATGAGACGGGGACTTAACGTAATGCTAAATTGTTTGTCTTGTGCTCTGGACTGAGCTCTTCATTATAAGGCTCTTGGAGGATTACTCCGGGATTTGGGCGATTCCTCTGACTTATAACGCGGGCGGTGAAAACAACACCGAGGTGTATAGTGAAGTGGCATATAAGCAAAATGAAACGGGGGAGGTGGAGCAACGTTAAATAGAAACTTAGATTTTTTAAGTCACAAACTCACATGATCTATTTGTGCGATGTTTAAAGTCGTCTGAGATGAAGATTTCTAAAACACCTCGTGACATTTTGCATCCGTACCCAGTTGAACCCTTTTATCTCAGTGACAACACAACCTTACTGCTCTTGTTGAGTCCGTGTTGCACATTATTCTCTCTGCAGCGGCTCACTATTCTTGTGTCAAGTGGGGCCGTAACTTGTGTGTTTGCGTTGCCCCACCAATGCTGATGTCAACACGCTTTGTCCCCTCTGTGCAAAACCAAGCCCTGAAGGCAAATGTGCTCATTCACAAGGTCGAGTGGACAACGCTCTTTTGGTTCATGGATGCAACGTACAGAACATGCATCGCTTTACATTTGTGTCGGCCTCTTCCTCGACCGTTGTCTCGTATTGATGGTGTTTACATCGCCAGCTTCTGCTCTGAATCTGTGATTTGGAATACGTTTACCCTTATTTTCTAGTCATGTGCTAAATGAATCCCCTACTTTTCTCCACGGCCAGCCAAACGGAGGACTGCTCCTCAGTCTCCATTTCTCCATGGCAGACAGCGGTGGATAAACGGCTGCCGTGTGATTCCTGCATCTTCAGCAGACCCAGGCCCGGAGGAAAAGTGTCGTCTTTGAATTCGCTGCAGAGACACAGAGACTCTGGCCCTTTTCTCCTCTCAACTTCCCCCTTGAAGTTTTTTTTCTTATAGCTGAAAAGGGAGCAGGATTGTGCTTTTTAAAAAAAAACGGGGAAAAAAAAAAACCGAGGGGGTTTTTAATCTGGGGAATGAGTGCTTTGCCATGCAGCCCAGCTCTAGAGAGAGTGCCAAGCAGGGCCAGGCAGTGTATTAATATTTAAATTCCAGTCCAGATAATCAATAGAAGGGGGTACTTCTGTGCGCTGTTACCCTCAGATGGGAAACGATAATAGGGAGAAAACCTGCTGATTAGCCTCCTTAGAAGCTCTCTTCTCTGTGTAGTGCTCAATACTTTAGGAGTGATTATAACCTATTGAGGCAGAAAACCTGATCGAATATAACCCCTTTTGAATTCCTTGTTCCCTCTATAGTGTGTCAAAAAGAGCATTCAGTGGTCCCTGTTCGTGCCTTTCTAAGTTATTCGCCTTTTCTTTTTTTTTTTTTGCATATAGTGCGCAAGAAAATTTTTCAGGCAGCTTTTATGTCGTAACATAATGCTTTAATATGGGTGCCACTGCCATAACAGGCACCAAAAGGGGAACTTATATTTTATTCTTCTTTTCAGTGTACATAAAAAAATCCCAGCTTAGTCCTTTTTGTCTTTTGAATGCTTTGAACTCCTTTCAGCCTTTAGGGGGACTTTTTGTGCTGCGGACTGTGGTGTGCATTCACTGTAAAGGCACTCAATACCGCAATAAGACCACAAGCAAAACTGAGTGTCTTAAGCGGGACCACACATCTAAGGCATTTGCATAATTTAAGGAGGGGAAAAAAAGAGAAAAGGCAAAAAACCAACCCTCTTCATTTAAGATGAGAATCGAGGCAACACATACTTCTCTCGACCTATCGGGTTACTGCGTGTTTCGGTCAAAGTGGCCTAACAACAGCTGAGACACAAAGTCTTCGAATTCAAGCCTTTCAGCGGCGAGATTCGTCTTTTTGTGGAGTTAAGGTTTGAGCCACTTCACCATCTTCTCATAACACGGTGTGTCTGAAAATCTGAATGCATAAGAGAGGTCAGGAGATTTTTTTTTTTTTGGCCATTGTCCTCACTTAGTTAAAGCATCAGAGGTAAAGAAAGGGGGTGTGTGGAGAAGGAGGAGTGGGTGGGGGGGGTGCCAATGCTTCTCCTGAGGATAATATCTCGTTTGAAGGGCCAGCAGAAAGAAAAGCAGAGGGAGTTGAAGTAGTGGTGGCGAGCATCTTGAAAGAAAGCAAGGCCAAAGCTGAGCTGCTCAGTTCATTTTCCACCTCACTGGCCGTCGTAATCCATCTTGGCCAGCTGCTAACAAGATTGAGTCTGAAGTTTACCTCCACAATGAGATAATCAGATTAAGATGCACAAAGATCAAATAATGACCCGGCTTTAGGGCAAGTTCAGCAGGCCCTTGATTGCGATGTGTGGTCCTTCAGATATATTAAAGAATTTAAATAGTCTTGCCATAACGTGTATGTGTTATCAGGGAAATATGGACTAGGCTGAGATGGACGACTACATGGACAAACTTTTTCCTTCTTTGATAAATGTTTGAGCTAAAAAAAAAACGCACATTCAGCCAATGCAAAGACTGTTTAGGTTTTCTAAGTGATATATAATTAATAATGTTTGTCTTTTCTACCCAGACTCCTCTTTACTTGCATACTGCTCTGCTTTAATAGAGTAACAGATTATTCAGAGAGGCATACAAATGTGATTGTCTCACAGCAGATGGTGCGCACTGCTTCACCTTTGAGAGAAGTTAATTAAGCCCGCCATATTGTGCCTATCCAGGGGAAAAAATGTAGATGAATATTGAGCAATCAAACTCTGTCTCTTCTCCAGCCCTCGGCGCGGGGACAGAGGAGGCCATTGACGCAGAATTATGTACAGAGTTCAATTAATTCACATCCACTTTCCAGCTCCCTCTTCCCACGTTTCCACAGGCCTTCTTAAAGTCCGACCTTCGCTAAATGCGCCGCATCACGGCGGCTGCCAAATTCTCAAACAGCCTCCGTTGTGTGGTATCAAATGGGTCAGTGGGAGGGAGCTTTCCTAATTCCCCTACTCTCACACCATCAACAATTTACCTTCCATGACCTTACAAAAACCGTAGTTTTCACGCCTGTGTCCTACTTCTATTTCAGCGATGGTTAGAAGTGAAGGAAAACTCTTTATTAAATGTTTTGTGATGCGATGTTTTTCAGAGTTAACATGTCAAACGTCGTCCGACTAAAGAGGTTAGTGTGTATTCCACAAAACATCAAAGACCTGTTGAGGTAGAGTTTTAGGAGGAAAAAAAACTGCGGATTATTAAACCAAGTGAAGTCAGAATAACAAAATAGTGTTCAAAGTGCCCAACATGGAGGGGGAAACCTGCTGAGTGCAATATAAAAGTAGGGGTTAAGCTCATTGTAAACTCCCTCTGCTACGTTCCAAAGGTAGATGTTACATATGATTAGAGGAACTCTGCTGTGGCAGTCACGGCAAGCTACTTCCGTTCCAGTTGAGCATTGCTAATTTTTTAAACCCTTGACCACATGTGTGGCTCTACTGTGTCGCTCCCTTTTTTCCTCTCTTTTTGATGTGTTTTCAGGGGGGTGACTGCAATTTTATGGTAAAACGCCTACTTGAGCCGTATCCTCTAATGTTTAATCACGCTTAGTGTTTCCCAAATTATGTGATGAAATAACTTAGATTAAGTGTAATTAAAGGATCTTCTGATGCGGAGATTATGTTTTCATCTCTATCCGCACCACAGGTCAACTCATTGGCCAATTTGTTTAATTTCTTCTTTGTTGCATAATGATTTTCATTTTCATCAACAAATCCTGATCAGTAGTTTATTTTTTATTTTGTATTATTTGTAGTATCTAAATTTTCCATTACATCCTGAAAATGGAACATTGACTTCAAAGGTATTTTTACTATTTTTGTGGTTTCATAAGAGAGATACGAAATATCTGCCTCAGTACTTAATGTATGAATATAATCATTACATGAATAAACCCAGAGAGTCTAAGATCGTAGACCGAATCTCCGAACTTTAGTTATTAAAATGTAACTCACTGTTGTAGCTTCCCTCTCCAGCCCTGGATCCTACAATTCACATTTATATAGGCCTACTGAAAAATTGCAATCGAAAATATATAGTTTGGGAGAAATGATGCCGTCTGATTTACTTGATAAATGAACTTAAATTAACTTTAAGTAAACTTAACGGCTGAGTTTCAGAAATGAGTCCCTCTCCCCTAAATTAGCAAAATGCTTATTGACAATGCTTTTCTGTCTTTCCCTGTGCAAAAGATTGTGTTATTTATATTGGTCTATAAACAGATAGTTAAGTTCAGGGAAAGATTTTTTTCTTGGTAAAACAATTAAAAAGCGGAAATTTACTTGAGGCGTGAAACTCGATGTGTTTACTTTATTCGCATTTAACCAAAACCACAATATTTGCTTTTGTTGCCGATCAAGCAAATCTTTCAAAAAGCAGTTTCCACCTCGACATCTCTGTAATGGAACAAAGTCTCTCCAAGTTACCACATGACCAGACATAAACAAGTGCAATCAACCATTACGATCATACTGTGTTGTGGAATAAGAAAATGTCCGTCTTGGCTTCAGCTTTCAGTCACGTTGACAGTAACACTGCATTTGAAGTAACAATTTCTAATCCATTGTTTATTCACTCTTCAGAGGATGTAGTGGTGGTTTTACATGAAGTCTTATTGCATGAAATGAAGTACACACAACAATGACCATTTGGCAAACTAATTTAATATATATAAATGTCGTTTCTAGCAGACAGCCAATGTTATGCCAATGGGAGGAACATATTACAAATATTACCTTAAAATATACAAAATAAATTCTTCCTAAATATCTAAATTATGTTTTCAGGAGCTGCTCTCCTGGAGATTGTGAATGTCGCGCTCCAGTAGTCACTGGAATTACAAAATACAAACAAAATGCGGCAAAATGTATAAACACTGGGTCAGTGACCTGTCAATCAAGCAAACACATTATGTAAAAACATGTTTCCACCTCGGTAGCGTAATAATTCGAAATCTTTTTTTCTTTTATTGTTATAAATTGTGTTTACTGCGCAGAGGAAGTGGTGGAAGTTTTACATTAACTCTTAATACATGGAAAGACACAAACTTTTCGTTTAGAGCCCATTCGACCGTCACTCCGACTGTTACAACAGTTACAATGTCTCATTCAAATGTGTTTACAGTATAATGTAAGTCACATTAAACAAATGACTTACAGCTCGCAAGACATAGCGGGTGATTTACAACAGGAGTAATATTATATGTTCTATAAGCAGTGACCATCTCTGGAAGTATACGTCTGCTCCGGCTAACACTCATTAAAAACAGGCATGACGCTGCAGGGTGGAGGGTCATATTACAAGGTCTGGGATTATGCAGCTCCATCACTTTTAAATTGACAACACAAGTTACCCCAGATCTATAATTATACTTCTCTTTTCTGCTGTTATGTTGGCTAATGATGGAGGAAACTTGAAGGCTTGTCTGGGTCAGTATAATGAGTCCCCTTCCTTTAAAGACCACAAAATGCCACCAATTTAAATCCTGCCAATGCTCACCACTTCAAGTTGAGAAACACCCGTGGAGAGGGGAAAAAAAATAATCTCGTTGACCGGCGGTGTCAGCAGTTAAGAAGCCAGCATGAGCCCGCTCGTTCTCCGAGGCAGAGATCAGATTAGAATTCAAGAAATAAAAGTTTCCTGGCACGAGATGATTGTGGTGTCACTCAAACCTTTAATTAAAATAAAGAATAGTATATCCTGCAGAGGCACTGTGTGATTCTTTGCGTAAAAGGAAACACCATTGATTTACCAATCTCCATGTTCTTAGACATTGTTAAGAGTGGCATGATCGTGTGGCGCTCTAATAATAAGTCTTAACGATTCTCTACCAAAGTTTGAAAACCAGAATATGAACAAGTGTTCTGAACGAATGGGGTTACTAAGACTGGACTTGTTACGTCCTGCATGTTAGAGAGTGCCAATCATGACAGCCAACTTTCAACCACTCACAAACAGACACGTAACAGTTATAACATTAAATGTCATGCAACTTGACAACCCATAGTGCATCTGCTATCATCAGTCTCACCTATAAGTGATGCCTTTTACGAGTGAAGCACAATCAGCAAGCAGCATCACAGAAAACTAGACATTACGTGAAGTATCTTGAAGCTGAAAACATTTTGGAAACAGAAATGATCCAGACGTTTTCTGTCTGTCTGAACGATGTTGAGATTTCAGCCTTTGTGAAACTTCTTCATTCGATCAATCTTTGTTATAAAAGTTTATCGCAAAGTAATTATCAGGCTAACAAATTGTAGAACCCTGTCCTGTCCTCAAAAGTGTTGTTTAATGATGAGTCTTTACTTAAGTCCAGGAAGTCCATACAATGGCATAAAATCATCCAGATGTTTCAAGCCAACATATTGTCTTGTCATATAATATGATGTTAAGTGTCACAGTCAGAGAGGATTTTTTCACTTTTTGTCAATTTACCCTCTGAAGTGTGAGACAACCAGGCTGGAGCCATGAGCGTTGTTTCACTAGCTTTCAAAAACATCCAGAATTCCTCACTTTGTGACGACTTTAAACTCATGTCAGCTCAGTCTAGTTTTTAGGGTAAGGCTACATTCGATTTTTGGCAATTTAAGGCTACTAGATTTTGTAATTTTTAATGCCAGTGTAAAGTTTTGGCGGCCAAATGCTGACCTTTATGTTGGTGATAAACATGCAGGATGCTAACCCCAAAACCTGGAATGTAGTTATCTCTATATATTTATGGGCAGCATCTTAAACTGAGCGCTAAGAGGCACAAGTGCGACACATGTGACTTTGCTGGTTTTAGACTGACACAGTTTTCATTTTCCTGGACATGTCGTTCAAGTGGGACATGCAAATGCCAATCTGAGTACCCATGGGCATGTTTGTCTTAAAACAAGGTGTAGTCAGGTGCATTGATGGTGCATTGCTATCTCTAGGCAGTGGGAAGTGAATTCATTTCTGACCAACTAAAACCTTGTCTTGAGTCCATGTTGTATTTTTCACTATGTCGATGGAGGGGTGGGTGACGTGTTTCAAAACACTTTTGGAGTTTCAGGGGTAAACAGCGTTGCAGCCAAATCCAATACGATTGAAATAACTGGTGAACACACAGCTCCTGTGGTGTCATCCAAGTGTCCGTAAGCCCCGGCATTCAAATTCAACTTGAAATGGTGTCATTTACACCGTGTTTTTAGTGTAAATGTTCACTGCGATCCAAACGGATATTTGTCCTTACATTTGTACATTTAAAACAAAACACATTTTAACGAGAATACATTTCTAATAATAAGTTATATGTTCATAAAATGGTGTCATCTGCATATAGATATTAGCATTTCAAAAACCTTTTTTTTCCATATGTGACTTCAATTCAAGCCATTTTTTCAGATATACATAATACCACTATTACTGTGGATTTCTTACTGTTAATTTGAATGTATTTATTTTGGATATAATTTGAAATAATCAATAAAATATATAATCATCAAACATTTTGCCGTCAGAATCCTGTTTAAATCTTTAATGTGCAGCAACCCTGTGCTGTGCTACAGTACGAATGTAACTGCTGTTGGCTGATACCTGAATGGTGAGCATCAGTTTATCTCATTCCACCTGACTTAAGTGAACACAAACAGTCAAAATAAAAAAAAGGGAAAAACATTATCATCTAATTACTGTGGAGAAATCATCATACGAGGTGCTCTGAGCAAGCAGCGCAACAAACTATGCAGACGAATAGACAGAAACGTCAATTAAAAAGCATTCCCTAAAAATTTAAACAGTAAAGCCGAGTGAAAATACCTGCATGAAATTCACCACCTGGATCCTTCATTTCTGTATAATTCAAGAGAGCAGCAAAAACCGATTTAGAACATTGAAAGGCTGCTTATTCTCACAAATTATAATTTTCCTCCAATGCATCTTTCTGTTCTGATTTAGTTTAGTGATCTTAAATACTTATTTGAAATGAAATTAGTCACTGCAATGTGGGATTTAGCCGTGCTGCACATCCTGTCTGCATTTCCATGCTACATTGGTATTCATCCCTAACACCTGTTCATCCCGGCCAAGGCTCCTCCGCAGAAATAAGGTGTGTTTGCTCTCCTCCCTCATCTGATTTGCTGCAGCGTCGTGTGATGATTGGAAACTGTAGAAAAAATTGTTTATCTACCGTGTTAAGTCAACGGGCAGGCGTTTGGACTACCAAAAAATATTTAGATTTTCACCGTGGCTCATATTGCACTCAGAGCTCGAGTGGTATGATTGGCTGGTGAATGATTTAATTTTCAGGCACAGTTGGGGTCCAATCCACTCGGCAGCGGTGAATTACACTGTTGAACAATATCACAAACTGACCTGAGACCTTTGTGGGTAATTGTCAGGAAGATAAGTGTAAATATATTTTCATTTAAAGTGTGACAAATCCAGAACACAGTGACAGATACAAACTCTAAACAGCAAATGTACGAACAATGTATTTGTTTTACTTTAATATCTTTTGTCGTCTAGCCTCATTGATATAAGTGGGGTAGACGAAATATCAGAAACACCTGTTGGCACAACACGATACGGTTCAAATGCACCACCTCCTGCATTCATGTTCACAGTTCAATTGAACAATATAAAATGTATGAATGTAGGATGTACTGCTGGGGTGTTGTATCAGACTCTGTAATGGATTTACTACTTTTCCAAAATGTGCTTCTTTGTCGTACTCACCTCATGATCTGAAGCTTTTCAGGTTGTTGATATATAATTTCATTCATGGATAATCAAGATCAATGTGCCTGTACAATCTCATTTTATATACTAACGTGATATTGCTTGATCGGCTATGTGCCTCCCTTTTCACAAACAGCTTTGTTCTTATTTTGTAGCCATTGTGGAGATTCAGAGATACATGATTTTATGTATCTCTGAATCTCCACAATTCATGCTCACTCAGACCATGACACAGCTTTAATTGACACTTTAATGTGAACTCTCAATCTAAAGCTAGGGTTGGTAATCCTGGAAAAGTTAGCAAGAGCAGGCTACGCTCGCAACCAATACACCCCACTCCCTCCCATTGGGCCTCGTGTCAAACCTACACCGCCAAAACCACATGAACCTGCACCGACCTGAGAACTGCTAGAAGCTGACTTTTCCGTGACATGCTCGCGAACTCACGGCGAACTTCTCTGCGTCAGTGGTGTGTGTCTCTCTGGCTTTAGAAGTCCCTGGTCCTGCGCAGTGAGAGCACGGGCAGGGCTCACGCAGGCAGGCAGCTAGGTTAGTGACAGACGGTCCAAATGAAAGGATTAGTCATGTTTATTACAGTCCTGTGAGGGTCACCGACATTGGCCTTTTTTCATGTTATTAATTATTGAATATCGGGATGTGAAGAGGATTTAAAAGAATAAGATAAAAAGTGTCTCCTGAACAAACTACCAACACTACCTTTGACACATGCAGGATTAAAAATGTTCCTGGGTAGGCCTGCCCTATTAGGTACAAATCCAAATATAGAAACCAATAAATATTCTTGCGACATAAACAGACACAATACATAAAGCAACTGAGTAGTTTATTAGTTACTGGGAGTATAATGGAATATAATGCCACAAATTCACAATGTTCTATTGTAACAGTCTTTAAAGACTAGCGTAAAAAGTATTATTTTGATGAGCATATGTGTTTGTTTATCATGCATCACAATAGTTAAGACAGAAGCACAAGAATATACATCAGGAAAAAAGTAATTGATGCTGTTTCCCTTGAGCACATAGAGGAGGTGATGCATAAGCTCCACGTCTGAGGGAGCGCTGTAAACAGTTGCATTTAGAGCTTTAATGTAAATATTTATGAAACAAATTTCATTTCAAAATAGTTTATACTTCACGAGGAGGTGTTTTTTTGCAACATAAGGATGGTGAGATACCAGAATGGAGTTATTATTCATGTGCCGGCTAATGAACAGGCTGAAAAGAATAGATTTGAAGAAATTTTTGACCAAAATGTCAACTCTTCCGTGGATTTCTTACAGACACATTTACATTTCCCTGTGAATGCAGATGCTAATACTGTTTGCAAGTGAACTAGAAAATTGGTCTTTAAGAATACGAGTATCAGAATGAAAATCAGTATGGCTGTAGCATGCGTGGCTTTGTTTCTCTAAGATGTGCTCGTGTCCCGGGGTCATCTCTGCACTAATTTGTGCCGCACAGAGGTCAGGGCCGGCAGCTTCTCTAAATTTCAAACACCACCCGAGCCCTTCAACGTGGATGTTAAGTGCCGTTCCTCACAACTGTGTTTGCATAATACTTCCAAGCAATCATGATGGAAATGTAGTCCGGGGGCATCGTTCTGGTACAAAACATAAATGGAGGGTTTGTGTTTTCAAATCACAGCATTCCCCCCTTTCTTTCCTCCCGGATTCAAACAATGTCGGCTCGACGAAAACAAAACAATGCGAAGCCATTTGGTGTTTTTTAGCGAGCGACCCCCACCCCCTTTTACCCCACCCCGCCCCCCTCATCTGCCTGTGCAGAAATGACAGGAGAAGTGCACATTTGTAGCTCGCAGGTAGTGGTTGGGGTACAGATTGAAGCTATGATATATGACATGTGTTGCAAGCAGTCTCTGTGTATCTCCCAAGGACCTGTCACAGCTCCAGCACAGGCAGTTAAAGGCTCTGTTTTACACAGTTTAATCCTCCATTTAGGTCACAATTCACTGGTAAAAAACAGGGTTTATTTACAGAGGTCTCCTCATTTAAGTATTAAAATTAACACCCTTGCCATTGATATTTAAAAAAAAGAGCATTTGTCTGTTTCCTGCTAATTTTTGCATCCACAAATAATTACATGTGTAAACACATAATGGCTGAAGAGCAGAAGCTTCCCTCCGTTGCACTTTGTTTTATTAGAGCACATATTAATATAGCTGCTCCCTTTTTCTAAATGCTCTTTGATTCTTTCCAAAATGTTTTTTTTTTTCGAAAGACATTATACAACGTGTATTATCCTTAACTATAATAAATTATATATTAGCCCTGTGCGAACACGTAATTGTTCTCTGTTACATTTAAAGGCTTCTGATTTCCCCCTCAGGTTTTTAGCCCCGGATCATCTGCTGATTAGGACTGCATTATTCACTCAAGGTTGTGTCATTGCTAGAAGCTAAACCATGCGCGAGCCTTGTCCGATAGACTTTATCTCAACGGTTAAATGTACATGCGCACATGGTAAATTGCGCTTTACAGAGCATATGAGCAAATTTTGTATGAGCTAGTATCGTAGCCGCACATGAACACGAGCGTAAGAGAAGTGTGATGAAATAAAATGGAATAGCAAATGGGAACGCGAGATGAGCTGAAGGAATTGATCGGCTTGTGGTGTGTTTTAAGAAATCAAATCAGGTCAAATCTCACTGAACGCCCCCCCTCCCACCCCCTCCTTTGAACAAATATGATGAACCTACATGAATCGCAGGAATAGTCAAAAGAGCAGATATGAACAGTTGGGTCTTAATAGATGTGTCTCTGTGTTTCTTTCACCCTCTGGAAACTGCTGTGATGCTTAACCAGATAACAGTCATAGTTTGACCAGAAATAGATCTCACACGAAAAAACAAACTGGGTGGATATTCTCTTCTAAGTGGAGCACTAGAGAAATGTGGGATCTTGTCTGTTGTGACACGGGATGATGTGGGAGGCACATCCCCTGAAATGTGGTCTGAAGGTGTCTCTGTGCTTAGAGGACACAACCTGTATAAATGACATTCCACCGGGCTATATCCCTGCGTTTTGCCGCTGTGACCCATGGGTTGGGGGTTGTGTGCCTCCGATCACAGCAACAGTCTGAGGGGGAATCTGCTAAGAGTACAGTAAAGGGAGCATGTCTTTCTCCAGAGCCCGCGGCCGGTGGTGCTGAGTAAGCCCGTGCAGCAGAGGATGCCTGTGAATTAATACTCCTTGACAGTAAATGTCAACAGAATTTAAATTACCCTGCCTGCTCTCTCTCATAAGCATGAGAATGTCTTTAACTTGCACTGGGTGCCATGAACACGGCCACAGGAGCCTTTGGGGGGAAATCTTTTTTTGCACTTCAAGATGTCTCTGCGTTTGAAACCACCAGCTCAGTGTTTCTTGTCGCGCATCTGAAACCAGCAGCAGATTCGGTGGGCATGCATGTGGCTAATTAGTTGAATTTAACCGCAATGATCATTAGCGTTGTAGACAGATCTGCTGTGATCTCAAACCAGCGCCCTCCCCTCTCCTGGTCAATGGAGCGTTTCACTGTTCATTAGGCGAAGACGTCGTGATGGAGCGGGCCTGGCTGCCTGCGTTAGCGTTAAGTCCCGTAGCAAGAGCGGCGCAACGTCTATATTAAGATGACATCTCCCTTAAAACCACGATTTTTCCTTAGAACACTGGAGCAGCGGAAACATGCAGGAATTTAGGTGTTATTTTTGGAAGTGCTATCATAACATGATAGTGGAGGTTGTAACGAAGAAGCTGGTTAGAAATGGAAGTGGTTAGAAATCTAAAACCAGAGCTTTCACTGAATCCAGCGTCTTAACACATGAAACCAAATTACCTCTACCTCTGGTGAAATGAAGCAGAATAATTCCAGCTAAAATTACGATCTGAAGAAGGACATCTACAGTAAGAAGATAAACTTCATTTTATTCCACGATGGGAAACTGAGGTGCCACAGAAACAATAAACAATAAATGATATTGTATTATAAAACAAAAGAACAATACGCGATGTAGAATGCACATGTTTTTCAGTTTAAATTACACGCTCATGTGAAGAGCTGTAATCAGTAATGGTAATAATACCAAGAGGAACAAAGGAATGATTCAGTTGGCAGCAGGAGAGCTAAAAATCGTCTCAAGTCGGGGGCTGGCATTGAAAAGTAACACAAATGTTGGCGGGCAGTGCCACCCTGCAGTGACCCCTGAGACTGGACTTGTTTCAAAAAGAACACAGTTGACAGGGCAGCGCTATCAATGAGCTGACCTCTCTGCAGCCCATGCCAGCAGGTATTTTTCCAATTGTGTGTTTTTTCTTCTTTTCCTCACCCTGCCACAATTTATTCCCGGTGTGTTAAAGGCTGTTGATGTATGAACTGTGGATTTCAGCGGTTGTCCTACAACTGCTGAGGCTGGTGAGCAGTTAAATAATGATTTTACATTCAGACTGACATACAGTATATACAGTATATGGCACATTTTATCGACTGTAATGTTTCTGTCTCTCACTGCATCAATCTGTGTCTATCTATCTGTCTATCTATCTATCTATCTATCTATCTATCTATCTATCTATCTACCAAATTTAAATGTACCTCTTTCACACCAAAATTAGCGGGTGTGTCACAAACGCACTGACAACTGTCTTGCCAGAGCCTCTACCGTAGAGTGACTTGACCCGGGAGTGAATGCTGCTTGTATCCATTTTGATTGCAGACAAAAGCCAGATGTTAGCTGGTGTTAGTGGGTTTTTCGACCAGAGGAAAAGAGGCTTTGGTGTCATATGAAACACAAACCCATTTATTATTCACTGTAACAAAAAAAAAATCCATAACCACTGTAGTTTAATTCAACTAAGAGCGTTTTCACACCTGAAAGTTTTGGACTTTGATCCGAACCAAGGTTTACATTCAAGGTTAGTTTTAGTTTGTTCGCAATTTAGAGAACACACTAAAGCCTTTTTCTATCATCACCTTCGTGGGCTCTGACTACCTGTACTTGACCGTGATTGGTTTGTAGAAGGGAATGCGTCTGACATCAGCATGTTGTCATTTCAGCTATTGTATTCACTAAAGTTTTTAATTAAAATGCATAGAAAAAAGTAGTCTTTCTTTTTCAATGGACAAAATGAATGAAGCAGTTCACTTGGTTGATTTAATTACCACTGTAATATCAGTATGGTTTTACCACAAGCAAAATGAATGTCCTTGTCGTTCAAACATTAAATCGTCAGAGGTGAAGACTACAATCAATCCTGCGAGCCGCTTCTGCTTCTTTTTCTTCTTCTATTGTTTAATGCTATAGTCTAAACTCTCCAATTTTTCACACTGGAAATGATCTGGTCCGAGACCCCCTCTTTTGTCCGGATCAAAGAAGGTAGCTGTCAACGCCCCTGAAACCCAGTGATTTCCGACTGAAATCAAAGTTAGTCATCTCTTTGTCAGTTAAAATCATTGTCATCACAGCTTCAGCAGAAGTGCAGCTTCCACACTCTGCCTTTAGTGTAAATTGCAAGTGTTACTGAATGTAAGCACAGAGTCAGATCGAGGATTGGGAAGGAACATTACATGTCAACAGCATGAAATCACCTTTACCTGAACAGGCACTAATAAGCTAATTGACCTTTTTCCCATCACCGGCTCTTTCTCGGCTGTCTTAAGCTGAGAGGAAATGTTGAAAAGTGAGTGTGTTTCTCGTTTTAGCGAGTACACGTCGAGATTCTTTACTTAGCTTTTTAAGGATTTGAGTTTAATGAGCAAACTTTCTCCTATCTGTGTGTTCAGGTTTCTTTCATCTCTCACATTCCATATTAGATGCAAGCATACCTACCCACTAACAACTCTCTTTTCTCTGTGTGCCGAGGAGACAGAGGGCTAATGTCTCCTTTCATTTATATCCAGAGTAATAGTATTGTGGTGCGGGGAGAGCACAACATTTATTAAGATATTTATAAAATGTAGTAGAATATATACATGTCAGATGCGATTCCATTCCAGTTGTTGTGCCATGTGTTCCAGCGACATCCCAGACTGTTCAACAAGGAGGCCACATTATAACCTATAAACGTCAAAATTTTGTACTGAGTCTCCCACTGCGGCTGTTTCAGGAAATGCATTTGTGACACCCTTTGGTTTGAATTCCAAAGTGTATTTGTTTAATGCTCTTTAAAGCTTGTCTCTGTGCGTATTCACATCTGTCTTTGAATTCTCTATCCTACAGAACTGTGGTGCAAGAAATGTCAAGACGGATCTTGACTCCACCTCCGTCCCTACGCCCTCTAAAACCACTTAGCCATGCTGAAGTGCACTTTGTCCGTAACAAGATATAAAGGCCCTTGTTTTGCTCCATTTGGAGAAGCCGTGTTGTCCAAAGCATTGAGTGTAAAGCGCACATCTCCTTGTATATGTAATTTTCTGTGCAAATATGTGTTTTGTTTACAGAAGGGGGGAAAGATTCATTGGCAAACCAAGCATGAAGTGGAAAAAATATGATTCTGATGGAGCATGAGTGGTCAGTTAGAGATGTGTGCTTTCTTTTCTGTCTTGACTATCCTAAGGTCATTTCTTTCATTCTCTCAGCTCCACTTTTCTATTCGATGCAGCCCTCAAACCCTGCTTTATCTCTTTAATGACGCTCCTCACGAGAACACACATAAGTTACAGAATTGGGTGTAAACAGGAGAATCGTGCCTGCAGTTTTTGCATAATCTTTTGACATCGGCCCGATGTACGCCAGAGCGATATCTGCTTCTGATGTTTGCCGTCCTTACGACTGGAGGGCAAGAAGGAGATCTATACTTGGGAAAGTGCTGCAAATTGAATGCCGAGGGCCAGGCTTCTCCGTGATGGGAGGCAATAGCGTGTCCACGGAGAGATGACCGCTGAGACAAATTAGAGCAACTATTTTCCCACTGTGTTACCATCATGAAGACGAACGATAATAACCACAGCCGGAGTGAACGTAGGAGCCAAATGTTAACGTGGAACTTGATCAAACAAAGCTGTCTGTGCTTGTATTATATTAGATATTAAAATGTTCATTAATCCTGGTTTTTTAAAAGCATTAGAAGTTGTAATTATTAAGAAGCATTTAGGCTCAAAGTAGAAACAGTGGCATTCCCTTAAGGCCACACGGCATTCACCACTTTATTCACAGTAATTAAACTTGCTCCGCTCACACATATCTCTTATAGCCTGTGGTGTTTTCGCTCAAAGGTTTATCCAGAGGGAGAAGTAGCCAACTTTCACACAGCTGTGTTAGTACTGCGTTTGTCTGTTTTCCATTAAAAAAAACTGTACATTCAACCTGTAGTTCTTGTCAGTGGCCAATACATTTTTAGGGTTCCTATAGCATCTCCATCAGAGATGATGCCGCAGAATCACCGTCTGTTGCTGATGTTAATGTGCGTTCAGTGTCGCGGCCGCCCCTCGTTCCATTAGAGAGCCGCTCTTTGTGGGCTTCCCCTTCCACCCGGCGAGGGCCTTATGGCTCAGACAAGAGAAGCAAAGAGAGCAAACACGCTGTGACAATCGTGTCCTCCTTTTTATTCAGGAGCTTTCACCATTGGCACGACGGTTGGCCAGGTTAATGTCTCCATACAGCATGTCAGCAGAAGCATCCTCTTCAGCACATGTGCACAGTGGTGTGACGGCTGCGGCTCGGAACTGTTTGCCCGGAATATCCCGCCACAACAAGACTACAGGACATGTGCACGTTTCTAATCGTGACGCCCTAATCAGAGTTATATGAGTCTATGTGATGGCGAGAAAATGGGTGTTGTTTGCCTTGTGTTTACAGGAACAAAAGGGAAATGGAATGCAAAGGCCTATTTTGACAGTGCGGTTATTTCGAAGCCATTTGATATACTCGCCAACTGTCCATGGTCAGCTAATTCTATCGTCCCTGTCTCTATGCAGGCCTTGATAAATTCACATCAGCATCGCATGGACGAGTCACATTTCTTATCTTCACAGCAAACGTGTGAATCATGGTGTGGAGAACCTTGTTAATCTGCCTGTTTACAGTTTGATGAGTGGTATCACACTATCCAGGGCACATGGGGAGCAGCGGAGCCTCCCCACAGTTCTGTACAGTCCTGTGTCATTTACTCCTCTGCATGACAGAGTACGCAAAACCATGCTTACTGGAGGGAGCAACGACTCCAGTTAGACTCCAGTGCATTTGGCTATTTTGGACGGATGGTTTGACAAAGGCCAGCACTTCTCGCTGCACAAATACTCCCATTTAAGTATTTGCCCGACTTTAAGGGCGCAAGGCTCTCGGTGCGCCTAAGCAAACGTGGCATGATTGTGTGCCACAAAGTGAGTCCATTTGCCTCGACCGCTGAGCTTTCGCTTGACCATGCGCCTGAAATGAAGGGACATTTAGACCACATATGGAACGTAGCCGCTGTCACATAGAGTCGTGGTTCACGTGCTCTGCTGGATGTAAAATTGCATCCAATTTATTTGCAGTTGTTTGGCACTTAAGAGAGTTTAAAATCATGCTGTATGCTACAAAAGTCCTTTTTACACATGTAGTTAGAATCACTTCACACCAGCATATTAAAATAATCCAATTTTTTGAATAGGTTATGGAGTAGGTTGATGTTATTATAAGGATGTTCTTCAGGGGGGAAAAAGTTTGACATCTATTACTTAGATTCCACTACATCACAGAGAAATATTGCTTATTCACTACTTCATATTATACCTCTTACTGCTATTAGTTTTATTTCGTCACTACATTTATTTACCGGCGACAGCTACTTGTCACTTTGAGTATTTTTATAATATAATATTAATTTTGTTTCAGTAGTTTTGCAAGAGCAAGAGCAATACGTATTCCATCACAGTTCATTCCCCACTTCTGGGGACTGCTTCCCTGAAAAGACACTGCTGATTATTATGATAATTATTATTGACCCATCTTTAGCTTCTGGATAGATCATTTTGTGGGAGATTATTACATACATTAAACCAGTTTTCCCTCATTATCATGAGCAAAGCTTACAACTATGTTAATGTCAGCACGTTCTGTAAATCTTGTCAAGAGAAGCTAGTGGTAAAATATTTTTTTAATTTTTATGTAATAGCCTTTAAAAATAAATACAAATGACAATATATTTGTTTTAGCTTCATAGAGGAAATGTGCGTTGAACATGTAACTGTGTGTGGTGTGAGAATAAATGCTCTCCAGTGTGATATCTAAGGTCTGCAGTGATCTCAGCCATGTGTGAGCTGTAAATAGAGAAATATATGCCGGGGCACAGTCTCCTAGATCCTCCATGATTAGGTTGCTTAACACTTTAGAGGATGCTTTGAAAGAGAGATTCCTCCTCTCTTTAACTCATTGTCACGTTGTTTTTCAGGTCTATAGATTCTGCCTCTAATCTGTTTAGCTGTACTTTGAATTTGGCTTCGTTGACATCTCTTTGCTTTAAGGCCGGGATTCCTTTTTCTCCCTGGTCGAATACCCTTTCACGTAACTTAATATGCCATTTTGGTCTCCCAGGGACAATAATTGAGTTTAGGCGAAGTTTAAATAGCTTAAAGGACAGGCAATACAGATGGGCATCTCTGTGATTAACAAACTCCAGCCCAAGGTCCCTGTGTCAGGCGCTGGATTAGGACATTACGAAGAGAATGACAGAGCTTTTTGGCACTTTATTCCCTCTCAATAACATTCTTTCACATATTAAGTTAATTCCACCCCTAGGTAGGGACTTTATCATGCAGAAGACCTTAATCCACTGTTGTTGAGTCCATCTCGCCCGAGCTTTGATGAAACCCCCCCCTTGCTTCTCTGAGGGTGCAGTGGGCCTTGGTAAGACAAAGCACCCGTGACAGAGACAATAAGATGCAGCTTGAGCCACAACAAAAAGAGGGTTCATCCATTGGAGTGGAGAGAAGAGGTGTTGTTGAAAAAAAAACATCAAAGCGTCAAAAAAATAAAAGAAGACAAATTCACACAGGAGTGCCCGCACTTCTGATCAACAAATGTATCGCTATTAACACTGTGTGTGCATTTATTAGGTGTCGAAGGCCCGGCCCACTGATCTCTTGTATAGCACTTTATCTGAGGGCCACCTTTGACCCCCGGTTGAAAAGCCCCAGTTGATATGATGAGCGTAAGCTTTGGGTGTTCTTTTAGATCTCGTATTGGTTCTATCCCAAATTGAAAAGGCGTGTTTGTGGTGCCAGCAGCCAATTTATCCTTTGGCTTCTGTCACTCTGCATGGGAAAAAAGATTAGTTGTTAGCGACCCCCTCCCTGTGAAATGACCACCAAGTGAAAGTCACAGAAAACATGTTGGAAAGTTTTGTGCTTCTAATTGATTCACTTAGCTGGTGTTCAACGGGAGGTTAGAGGAGTCATAATATTCCGATTTTAACGATTTATTTAAAATTAAAAAAAGAATCATAAACAAATTGTTTTCCACAGTATGGAGCATCTGAGCAGTCCATTGACCACTCTATTGAAACATCTCTGTTGCACTCTGAATAGAATAATTAATTCAGTCACCTGTCTGAACTTAAGCTGTCCATTTTATTGTCAGTGGTGCTCAGAGTCTCTGAAGGTTTTGATCCTTCCAGCGCTAACAGATGGTTGTTGTGGCTCGGCCTGGGCTGGGAATCGCTCCTTAAGAGCAGACAGAGGGTTGGAGGGGGAAAATCCCCTGTTGCCGTCCCTAAGAAGACCATAAGCTTGAGCAGAGAAAAAGAAAAGGCCTGCTACTGGTGCTAATTACCCAGAAACCACACAGAAAGTGCCCACTGTCACTAACTGAAGAGGTTCACATCCCTTCTTACACAGATAAAAGGCGTAGTACGAAAACATTTCGCAGGGGACAAAGGAGGGAAGATTACCATAATCTTTTGGTTTGTATCCCCTGTAAGCTGTCCATGTGTCCTTTTCCCTCACTCTTTCTCTCACTCCTCCACCCCTTCTCCCTCACTCTCCTCTGCTCTCTCGTTCCTTCATGTCTAAAATCTGGTTTGAAGGAGCAGAAATGGTGGGAATTGGCTTTGCAGCCTAAGCCTGACAGTTGTGTTCTTCCCGCCTTCCTGTGATCATCCCTGTCATTGGTGGGCTGCTGCTGGGGTAATCAGACAATGGCAGGCGAAACGAGGTGTCACTATGCTGACAGACCCCTCTTCATGTTATGTCATTGTTAATCCTCTGCCTTCAGCCCGCTCCCACTGCTACTTTCATCCAAGCATTCTCCATGAAGGGGATAGAGGATAAATATGATGCCTTCATATTTCTACATATCAAAGCGCTCTCAAGCGGCTGTTTTCTCCCTAAGTGGCGAGGGAGTACAGCACACAACTCGGAGTGAGAACTTTTTAAATGAGGACATCACAGCGGCTGCATTGCATTGGCTCCCTGACTGTCCCAGTCACAGGAAGCCTGGACCAAAGCCAGTCACACAGCCAGGAAAACCGCCACTTTAGAAGAGCTGCATAAACGCTGTCTTCTCTGGCTGCGGATCACCCCAGAGGTCTGATCCTTTTAGTGCCGTGGTTGCCTCAGAGCACCTCTGCCAAGCTCATTGGAGACTGCGACGAGGCGTCGAGTCATAGCAGAGGAAATGGTTTCAATTAAAGGCAGAGAGTGACGGGTGACACTAAGAGCCCTGTGTGAGAACAACAGGAAGTGGTGGAGTCTCCGGCAATCATTATCCAGTGCTTTTATAGCATCTAAAGGCTCAAAGCATTCAGAATGTGTGCTCAGTGTATAAGACATCCCATAAATGGCTCCGTTTTCACTCTCTTGCTGTCTGCTTTTTTTGGCTTCTGAGTGGGTGGTGTTGAAAAAAATGACAGGAAACCTGCTAGTTTTGGTAAAAACTAAGTTTATGAGCGATTATACTACTTCTCAGCAGTGTGAAGTAGAACACTTTGCATTTTCCTCTCATGTCAGCGTGAACAAAGTGACTATTTTCATTACATTTCCTCAACATCCCCTTCAGAGCCGCTGCTGCTCGGTTTGCGGGGGTTCCAGATGATGACTTGTTTCTGTTCACCTGCCTTAAACGCGGGTCATGGTTTTATTTATCCTTTAAACAAACTTTCCGTTTGTGTCTTTTCAGATGTGACACTTTCAGCTAAAATGCGCTCAGCCTTTTTATTTCATTGTTTGGTTTCGCTGAGCTCTGATTGCATTTGAAAGTGATGCCACAGGTCCGTTCCCATTGTGTGCGCTGTGCTGCGAGTCTCGGCTCTTTGACAGCCTCAGTGTGAGACTGATGTTTCAGAAGGTAGACATGTGTGCTCCCTGTAACGCTGTGTTTACAGAGCCTCCCCACCAAGTCTCTGTTCACTGCATACATGGCACAGAAGGCCCAGATGAGATAACACAGTTTACTGCTGCTCTTTCTAGTGGATGGCAGCAGCGAGGGAGCGGCAACCGGTGGACACGTTGCACTGTGTCACAAGCTCTGCTGTTTATTAATGATGAAAAACAAGTCAGAATCATCGTCATAGACATCCCATCATCATCACGATTTATAATACAGTTGTCCAGGAATTTGCGAACCAATACATATTTTAATACCTTAAATATCGTGTATGACAAATATCATGTCTGATTAAAATGATGTCCCACACATGGTTGACCTAAGGCCTCTGCAGGAATCCTTTACATTGGATACATGTTTATATATTGTTACATGTTTTATATTATGTGCTCGGAGTGGCCATCCTGTCTCTGGCATTGGGTAAGATGTACTTAGAGAGAGTCTCCATTTTAAGAAAATAATAACAATCTTGACATGACTGTTATCTGCTCCTTCCCATTTTGTATAATAAGCTTATTTCAGACATGAACTCTGGAGAATGTCCGCACAATTGGGTCTGGACTTTCTGCGGAGTTTCTCTTTCTCACAAGAACAACGCAGCAGGACATTCTCGGCTCAGACTCGTTCACAACAACACAGAGATCTCCGGAGCGTTCAAGTGACGGGCGGTGAAGCAGACAGAGGCACGACATAATGTAGAGGTTCTGCTGCAGAGAGCACATATTTGTGTTCACAGCACATTAACACCGGTGTCAGACCTTATCACCAAATGCTCTCCTGACATCTTTGTCTCCGGCTCCGACTTTTTCATCCTCAGATATTTGTATTATTTTTCCCGTTTTGCATCTGTCACTTGAAACCTAAGCAACACGACCACTAGCTCGTAATGAATCCTCCAGAGGGTCTCCTGCTGTGTTCTCACGTGGGCTTACTTGAACATTACCCAGAGGTTTTACCAGGGGACTGGCAGGAGAAACTCCAGAACCTCTCACTCTGACATTTGTGTTCACACATACATCCCCTCTGGATAATGTCAGGAGATTATCCGGAGATCAGTGCATGTCTGAAAGCAGCTATACTCAGATGTTTCTATTGTTTTTGCTTTTTGTCTGACTGTTTGCATGCACGTTGAACATGAATCTTCTCTGTCGAAAGCTTTATGTTGCAATATTATTATATTATATTATATTACAATATTACATCTTATTGACCACGGTGAACACCAGTTAGAAATTCAGCCAAAACATCTGTGCAAAATATTTTTTTGTTCATGGACACTTGGAGCTTGGATTTGAACCAGGAATCTTCTGGTCACAGGACAACTGTTCTACATCATAAGAATAAATACAGATACAGAAATCAACCCCAAACATGTGCAATAATTAACTACATTTAACTTGAACCATTATTAATGATATATATTCATTTGTTTCATGAATACAATAATGTCAGATAGCACATTTCTCCTCTTACAAATGAAATGTTGAGTTAGCACTAGAACCCTCCTTTGCTCAGTTCATTACACTGCTATAACCTCACTTGGTCGAGAATACAGCTAATAGTTGATAATTTACGGCTCTTCTTTACTTTTGCGTCTGTCATACTATGTTAGCATTTAGTTTTACAGTGTAACAGTCACTTCAGCGAAATCTTTTATTTCATTCCCCTTTAAAAGTCTATTATTGTGTCATAACCACAGGATGGTTAAGTAAGCAGGGGTTTGCTAGGTTTTGAGTGATGTTTGTTTGATGATAAATTTCATCATGTAATGTTGGACGTGAGACTTTGTACGACCGCCCACATGCCCTCCTCTGATATGCTACATTTTTTAGCTCTAAAGGCACCAAAAACAAACTCCATTTGAATAATCTGCTGCGTTACATTCACTGATGTAAAAGAAAGGCACATTACATACGCCCTCAAACAGCTTTCCTTGTAACACAAGTCAATATGACAGCAGACTTGTCTGGCACAGGCCACAGATTTGATTACACTGAGCGGAGCACATGTCTATTTACCCCCACATTCCTATTACAGTCGATCTGCATCTCTTATTCAACCTGACTGAGCTCATTTACAGGAGAGGAAACAGGGGAAATAGAAAAAAGAAACAGGAGATGCTGCATTTTTAATCCAGGACATTGGGTAGTAGATTTTTGACAACAAACAGCACTTACAGGCGTGTTAGACACGTCGAGATTCTTCTACCCCGGAGCCCCGCTGTTGAGTAGCGAGAGTGAAGTGCTGACCCCGACCCAGTCAGCTACATTTTCATTAAGGATCTCCTGAGTAACAATTGTCTGTCACTGAATTCAGAATCCCAAATCCCAAGACCTGATTTAGTGAAGCAAGCAACCCTCCCTGGGTTGTCAGCATCATAATTATGCCTTGGAGTCTACAACCACTGGAGAATATTTACTCAAAACTGTAATTGTTTCCGAAATACCCACTGATCATTTTGGAAAAACTGTGAAGGAAAGAAACTCTTTAAGAGGCTCTGTGGGATTTCGTGGCATAAGTGTTTTAACCATGAGCGAGAGCTTTGAAAAGTGTATATACGTACACACACCTAATGCATTTTTCATTTACCCAAACTGTAATGGGACTGAACAGAAGTTCAGTGTTTGGGAGCCATCTGAACTCATTACAATCACTATCCATAATTGAGAGGCAAATGCATGGAAAATCGCTCTACATCACATTCGATTTCAGTGACAAAGCATTTCAGAGCAGCGGGTGACTTTTTTTGTGTTGTAGCTTATGCCTGGGTGGTGCAGCGCTTGATTCCGTGACAGCGTTTATTGAAATGATTTAGTTTGTAGCGGGCTGCGTCCAGGGATTTGCTGTCCAAAGGTGTTGGGTCTGGAATTTGAGCGGCACTTCTTAGTGCTCCATTTTCCTTTGTTCTGTTTGTCTTCGCACTTCACGTTTGCTGGATACCAAGCCTCCTGTAATGGTTCTCTTTTAGACTGTGCAGTCACACTGTGTGTTTTAAGCGTGTAGTTTTGAGGTTTATAATCAGACTATTTCCCCGTCGTAGCTCTGCAGATGTTGTGCTCCCACTGTACTGTGAATGCAACAGTGTTATTAGTCAACTGGCTTATACTCCTTTGTTAACTAAATGGATCCCATGTATACAAATCCCCCTCAGCTGGACCTGTGGCATTCATGCTTTGTGTAAGCTCACTAAAAGGCAGATTTTAATTAAATCCCCAAAAAATACAATAACCATGAGGAATATAGGTTGGTGCACTTTGGTCCCTAAATCTAACGCCACCAGATGGGATGTTTTTATTTGATGGGTCTTTCTGCTTAACGCAGTGCTAAACCACTTTGTTCATATTCTTCAGCCTGTAAAAAAAAACAAGAGATTTGCTTACTGCTCTGATGCTCTGTCATCTTGGATTTGTGCATCTGTGTTGGCCTAAATATGCTTTTTTTCTCCGGTGTGGCCGATGCTGCGCTCTTATGGAACCCCTTGATCAAAGGATAATGCACAGACTGTCACTTGGCCTCCCTTAGCAGTTGGCAAGAGCACTCTGAATTATTCAAATGCATTCTCATGAATACTTGCGCAGCTCAACACTGTTGACGGCAAGTAACACTTATCTAAATAGAGTAACATCTCCTCTTTTGTAATTCTTACTCCACACAGTGGTGAGTACTGCATGTATGTTCGTAGTTAGAGCAGCGGGTGTGGATGTGTGGGTTGGGTTGTCCATTATTATACACCAAGTATCACACTGTTCCTTTGTGTTACTTGCTCTGAACTGCAGATCAGTAGTTTCCAACCTCACCAAACAGGCCCCAAGATAAATCTAAGAGGAAGTGCGAGATAGTCACTAAGTGCATTTACTCACCGACTGTGCTTACGTTTGGGGTTCTGAGGTGCTTGTGCTTTAGCTGAGTAATTCCATTTTATGTTTCTTTATACTGGTATGAAATAAAATGTCAGATCCTTCACTTGCCTGTACAATGCTTTTGTACCACAGTTTGTCTGCACTCAGGATTTTCTCAGTTTTCTGAAGATTGGTGTCATGTTTTGACACGAGGAGGTCTTCAAGTGTTTAATAGGCCACTCAGCAAGTAACTGACCCACTCCAAGGGTCACCTCAGGTCCCCCCCACCTGGCTCCTGCACTTCACCTGAGCACAGAGAGCATACAGAATAAAGCACATTTGGATAGATAACTTCTTATTGTTGTTTTTAACCTGTGCAGGTTTTAAATTTTGTAAATCTGGTCTATTCTTTTTTTGAATAATCTCTGTGATTCAAATTGAACCTTTTCATGTCAGTGAGCATGTCGCCACGTATATTTCGACAGCTGTCCATGGTGACCTTTGACATGTGACTGTCACCTGATAAAAAGCCTACATGACATGTTAGATCCCATGAGTAAAAAGGCCACAAATACAACATTTCATACAACAGTGGTATTTTATGTTATTTTGAATTATATAAATGAGAATTACATTTTTGCTGAAAGGTATAATACAGTAAAATGTGTAAGGTTAAAAGGAAGAAATATTTAAATATCATCCTGTATAACAGACAATTGTTGACATACAAGGAAACACATTTTAGGTTCCATGTACTTATTTTGTTTTCATAAAGACAGAATTTGGGCTGAACGATTGTGACTTCTGAAACTGTTCATGTTTATCCACTTAGAAAAGTAAAGCTATTGATTTTGTGGACATCTGATCTCTCCTCTTTTGTTGAGGTGAATATCTGGAGTTGTGTTCTTGACAGAGGTCAGAGGATCCCAGAAAGCTTGTACGACTGTGCACAAGACTGTCAGGTCATCTTTACAAACCTCCACTGATCTCGGAGCTCTGTTCTCGTCCCACAGATCGGCAAACTGCAAAGATAAAGGTTGTGCCAATGCACGCGGCACTGCTGTTAGTAGAGCAAGGGGAAGTGTCCATCAAATACAGTATTGTGCAGAAAGATTAAATTCTTACCACTGCCTACTCTAAATGTAAGAACACTATCTCACACCAGCAGTGTAGCAGTTCTATTTAGCTCAGGGCTACACCGTGTGGATTTGGCATTAAAATATAGCATGTGGGAGTTGTGTTTTCTTTTTTTACTGAGTAGTGACCTCTTGAAGTATCTAATTTGACTTCCAAATGTAAAGAATCTATCTATCTGTCTATCTATCCGTCTATCTATCTATCTATCTATCTATCTATCTATCTATCTATCTATCTATCTATCTATCTGTCTGTCTGTCTGTCTATCTATGAAGTTAGTTTACTTGAAAAGCGTTGTTTTTTAGTGAAATTAGTCATATTAATTATAGAAATTATGTTCAGTAATTAACAGTGGCCTAAATATGCTTTATTATTGTTTTAGATGAAGCCAATTAGCTCTGTGGCTACCCCAGTATCCACACCTTGACTGACATGTACGGTTTCTCAGTTACTCGTGTTATCTGCCTCAGTTTATATCATATTGTTGAAGAAGAGTGAAGGGAATGAATATTTCAGCAGCTGAGTGAGCATGAAACACCAGCAGGGCTTCATGCCATCTTGTTTGCACTTACTACAGCCATTAAGTTTACAAGCAGCATTTGTATTTATCACCAGGCCTGGATGGTTAGAAGCAATCAAAAACCAAACACAAGGAGAGAAATACAAGGTTCAGGTTGACATGTGAAGAAAAACTGAGGTGAAGTGCTGACATGCTGATGTCTTAGCAGATAACACTTAAATCATTTTCCTCCAAAACTTCACTGGTAAGGGTTCAAAGAGATATAGCCATAATACAAATTTTTGGAGTAAGTAGTGGTGTTTGAAGTTATTTTATGGGATTTTGCTGTAAGGCCCAGAATTGATTTGCAGGAGGGATAAAAGGAAGATACTTTATCTTCGAAGCTTTGTCGGAAAAAGCTTAGCATCCATTGGTAGTTCCGCCAATATGCCTGCAGGGCATGGAGGGAGGGTGAGAGGGGGGTTGCTGGCATTGACATTATATACCAGAATGAATTGTGCTGAGTTTACACCTCCTGCTGCTTACGTTCTGCTCTTTCATAATCTTTCATGAACCATACAATGTTTTATTTAATGTCCTGGGTCAGAGAGAAACTTGAGAAAAAACATATTAATAATGAAACGCGTAGTACTGGGGAGGGAAAGAAGAAGAAGAAGAAGAAAAAAACTTGGTTTGAGGCTCCTCAGCAAACAGGTCAGAAGGACCTTTTGAAGTCTACTGCTTCAGTGCAGTCAATAGTTTAAGAACTTGTGTTATTTCTGAATGTAAGGCCAGCTTGGACTTTTCTCCTACCTGAAAATGCCAACTATCTCATCACTGCTGCCCAGTGTCTCACTGCGGTCCTCGAAAGGCTATTGAAGCAGCCAAGAAAAGAAACCCTTCACTATCTCAGGTTGGTACTTGAGTGAAAACCCTGCATGACCAAGAGATTATTCTGCAGATGCTCTTTGGTTTCTAAAATGTAGAACACATTTGCGGTAACAAATACTGTGTTATCCTGAAGGTTGCTATAATTCACAAAATCAAAAGAATATTCAAAATTATAATATGAACATGAAGAAAATTAGACACGTTTATGTATTTTCATGGTTCCACATCATATCACCCAGTGCTTGTTCCCTCTACCCCTTTGACACAAGCACTTGTTATCAGTACCAAAGGGAGCAAGCATATGCCACAGCCACAATGTTTGAAATCCCTGGTGAATCCTCATTTGCCGTCTGTTTCGATGTGAAAGGGAGAGCCAGCTCTTGGCCTCTCTGCCTCGCGGGTCTTAATTGCTTAATTACAGTCATTATTTGAACTGAAAGCGAAATCACCTGGCGCCCTGACACCATGCTGGCCTCACTGAGAAAAAAAGAAAGAAAGACTGCTTTGAAAAACTGAGTGGTTGTTGCGGGGGTCTCTGGAGGATGAATGAAGATGCCTGGTGTGTGATCCACAGGGTTGTGATGTACTCACACACATGCACAAGACAGAGCACATGCATATACAGTGCAGCCACTTGCATGTATCTGAGTTCCCCCCCACGTCTCCAGGACATTTCAGCGCTATCAGATGAAAAAGCTCCATGTCACAAACTCGGTACCTTCAGAGGAAGGTCCAGGGGCTGTGTGACTTATTCATGACTCTCCTGGTGCTCACTGTCCCAGGTCTCCTCACTCTGTACTCTGACCTGTGTCGGCTCACAGACCGACTCTTTGCCTTTTCATATGCTGCAGCTCGCTCATCCTGTTTAAAAAGTAAATAGGAGGTTGCATCTGTGCAAATAATTTATGTGCGGGGAGAGAGGAAGGTGTATGTGAGGAAATGAGATGGCATTAACACCTGCTCCACTATGGAACTACATCCCATTAAGGTTTATGCAGCCTTTACTGCGCATATTTCACCTTAGACATGTTTTACTGGTCCCCTTTGTGAACATCGGAGATCCTTTCTATGATTAGACTGGTTATTTCCAAGCTGGCTTGAGTGTCTTTGTCTGTGAAAGAGTCCGACAGTTAAAGAAATGCAGTTAAATGTGTCGGCGCAAGTGTGAATTTCAAGAATGGTGTTAATTAGAAGCAGGCCATCACTGGACATGAGCATAAGTCAGGTGATATTGCATGGTCAAAGAGGAGAGGAAAACTGAAGACCTTAAAAGCAAATTGAGTAAACAATGGAACAACAGATGTTTTTATCTGCTAATAATCATCGATAATATTTGGATAAATTAGCCTTTTTTTATTTCTACCCTATCTGAAAATAGTCAACAATGGCCGTGTCGTGTACACCATAAAAGTCAATATACAACTGTATAAATCTGAGAAAAGCATCAAACTGTCACTTTTAAGAAGCTGGATCCAGAAGGAGGGTCAGTTAATGTCAGTCACTGGTCCATGACTTGGGTCCAGTCTAAAAATATAGCTCAACAACTTGGATTTTTTTGTTTCTCCTGATTTTTCCTCTAACACCACCAGCGCATGAAAGTTTTTACTTTACCAGTAAAATAACTATCAAGTCTACTTGTTTGATATGGTACAAGATTTGTAGAATCATTCATGGTGCCCACAGAATGAACTCTCATAACTTCAGTGATCCCTGACTTCCCCTTTAGTGCCACCGTAAGATTCACACTTTTTCAGTTTCAGTGAAATGTCTCAACAACTATTGAAGAGATTGCCGTGAATAGTAACCTCAATGATCCTCTGAGTTTTTTAGAATAAAGTCATAGTTTTACGAGAATTAAGTTTGTAATATTGTAATATTACGAGAAATATGTTGGAATTTTACGAGAATAAATGAAAAATAATTACATGCTATGTGTGATTTTTAGCTGGGGAATATCAGAACATCAGTCTGTTGCCTGCGTTAAAATGAGAACTATGGAGCATCCTAATGGAGCATCACAATACTTAATATTTTGGCACATCTGCACCACATTGTCATAAGTATCAGCGCTTTAAAAGATTGTGTGAGAAACTGTCTATTCTGAAGAAAGAACCACACAGACCTGAAGGAAATTCTCTTTTGTGGAGGAGGAAATGTTTGGTTGTGTGTGTATATCATTGGTTAGATCTGTGTGATTTTCAAAGGGGTTTCAGAGTGAGATTGATTCAAGATTTGAGGTCTCAGGCAAGCAAGAGTTCTCCTTGCTGCTGTTTATTTTTCTTCTCATAAAATTATGAAATCTCTAAATTGTTCTTTTTTAAATGGCCCCAATAATCCCACGTATCATCTACACTAGCACCCATCACCTCTAAATATAAATTAATACGTGGGTCTGACTTACCTGCAAAACAAATGACAGATGCCTACCCTTTAGCCTCAGCCGTGGGCTACTATGTGTTTAGTGGTAATTTGAAATCTGATCATTAACATGTGCTGTGTCTGATATCCCACACTAATCACTATGTAGTCAACTATATAGTTAGCTTAGCCTTTTGTTGTGCTGTCCAAATGTTAAGTGAAATGTTCGATGGTCTGATGGTCAAACAGAGCGACATATAGTCTCATGCATTAAGCTCCCATTAAGTGTGAAAAAAATGTATTGGATTTTAAACCGGCCGAAATAGTTTGTGTTTTATGTCGTAATACTGCAACAATAACGTAGTTATTGTCGCCGATGAGCTCACTATATATTCCTTTACATAGAAGTCCCTGTATAGTGACCATCGTAAGCATTACACCTGCTTAACATCAGCATTTTTTGCATGCTAATGAAAGCAGCGTCACTGAGCATGGCTGAGGTTGTCTTGTTGCTTAAAATGACAATTAATCAATTAGTTAATATTGTGTTTCATTAACTCATCAAGAAATTGACTTATTTACAATTATTTAAAATTGTTACAATGCTGCAGTATACAGCCACAGTATGGCAGTAGTTAAATACTGAGTGTATTCACTCATGGTTTAGACTCTATTCTAGCCTGGCTTTATACTTAATATTATACGACTGTGTACTTTATTTAGCATGACAGGTGTTACACGTACTATATGGCAAGAATACACTTCAGCTATATTTAGACGTATCTGGCTAATGCCCGATAAAATAGTTCAGCCTTTTGCATCTTTTAAAACCCCACTTTATGCTATTTCTTGCAAACTTGTTTTTAATCGTCCATGCTTAAATGTAAATTGCACGTACCTCTCTCAAACACATTCTTTTTTCTATTGTCAGGGGCTTTTTGTTAGAGAACTGTGTTACTAATGGCTTATGAATTAATAAGAAGCCAAACTGAATTAGACTTTCATGCAAGGTGATTGTAAAGAGCTTGAAAGCCCAAACATTTTATTCAGATTTCAAAATTTTCTGGACGAGTGGGTTCCTTTTTGCCGTGGCCTAAAATGCATCCTTTGTCATCAGCTCTCAGCAGTGATTTAGGCTGTGGGATGTTCTTGGTGTAATTTACTTACCCAAGCAGAGCCATTAATTTTCTATTATTGTGAAGAGATGATTCGTGTTTTGTAGGCTGTCTTGATTATTTATTTAGATACACAGCAGGGAAACATGAGGCAGTGGCTAATGGAATATAAAGTCACAGGCCTCATTCTGACATTTAACTACAGAAGCGGCACATGTGTTAATGTGTCCTCCCCAAGCACCTTAATTCAACTTGAAATTCCTAATGGAACTCGCTATCTGTGCTGGGCCTTAGAGACAGTGACGGGGGGGAGGGGGGCAGCAACTTAACACGTAAAGTCACTTGTCTGAGACTTGGCTGTGCGTCGAGCGACTTAAATGCTCCACTGGTTGTATGTCTAGAGGGACTGACAGCAGATAGTAGCATTTTCACCTGCACTGTTGCCTCCTGTCCTGGTTTTATACAGTGACATGATATTTGCTTTACTAATTCACACATATTCACATTTGTACTGTGCTTTTCAAGATGAAAACCTCTGAGGAATAAGTGGAGAAACTTTGAAACAAAATATGTGGGTACTGCCTTTATATAAGGCAAATATATATTTGCCTATATTAGTGTAATATATAAATCAAAAGTAGGCTATTTATTAAGGTTTATATATCCCTTATAAGGCATTAATAAGGACTTTTGGGTTGCCAGGTTGTGAATAGTCTATCATTATAGCTGATAAATTATCTTGTTCTAATAAACCATTGTGGAACAAGCAGTTGACAATGCTAAAATGTGACCAAATTAATAGTTTAGTATTTTGAGAAATCAGCTTTCTTTCATGTGCTTTTTTCTGGAATGTTAGATGAGACGATCAATACCTTTCTTATTTTATCTAGTTAATGTCTGCATGCAGCAGTTGTTTAGTTTACAGACTATTTCCTGACTGTCCTGACTTTCCAAAATTCGACATCTTGCTTATTATATAGATTCAATTGACTATACAGTATATATAATGTATTAGAAGAAAAGTATGACATTTTGGAAAATACTTTATCAGTGTGAGACTCACAAACCAGCAACTTGTTAGATTAGCTTAGCATAGACTGGAAACAGCTAGCTGATCCTGTTGTTTTCAGTCGACATCCTTAGCTAAGCTGTGCTGTTTGCAGCCTTGTATTAAACACCAGACCTTTGTTATCATGGTAAAGGATAGGTTAACACAAGTGCTTATATTTTATCACTAAAGCATTAGTTGACAATGTGATAATCATTAATAAAGTCATAGGTTGCAACGGTGGAAACCCATTTATAAGAGTTCTGCCACTGATACTTGTTATGGAGTTGTAAGGGGTGAAAAGTTAAAATGCTGCCACGCGTAAATGAAACTCTGCTGAGTGGCCAACAATGTTGATGCATGATGCGTTGGCTCTGAATCAGAGCCTCAACACTCGGTTGGTATTACAATTAATGACAGCGTCTCAACTGAATGACTAACGTGATGAAGCGGTATGACTCTTGGCTTTTTGGCCTTTCTCCAGTGCAGCGGAGCTCAGCTTCACCGCAAAGGACATCTAGCGGTTGCACACCCTACCTACTCTCTCCGTCTCCACTGCTGTCACTCATGCAACCTGCTTGACCTCACAGCCGTAATCGTGTAAGGTAAGAGTTGTAGAGAGTAATATCCAATCATGAAATACTATGTTCTTCAAGGATGAAAATAACTGTAAATTAAACTGTGTCTTTTAGAATAAAGCCAATAGAAAATGATCTCATATGAGATGTGATGGGAGAGAGCGCTGACTGACACAGTTGTAATCTCGGTATGAATGCGGTGCAGGCCGACGGATAATTAAAGAGACGGAGCAGTAAGGACATGGCTATTAGCAGGTTAATTAGGCAATAATGAAAGAGATACCTGAGGTTACAGTGGGCTTTAGGGCAATATGATTCCTGGCAGAACGATATAAGGTGGGTGTTAAATTTAATCCTTGCACATTAATAGAGAACGGCATACCTTCCCATCAGTTATTGCCAAAAGAGTTCACCTGCTCAGCACAGCCACAAATGGAGAATTCAGAATAGATTATATTCGGTGGCTGTCCACTCTGATTAGTTTGATGAAGCTTACAAAGCTTTTAGAGGGGATATTTGCGAATTTAGCAGGTGGCACATATCATTCATGGATCTGCTTATTAAAGAGATTGAAGTGTTTCATTTAATGAGTAATTCATTCCCTGCTACTTTTTGACCCACTTTGACAGAAGTGGAAGTACTGCGTTCATTAAATAAAAAAGTCACTTAATGGCAGTTTCATAACCTTGAGCGTAGCACTGTCCTCGTCACTATTCGCCTTCATCTTTGTTGAAATATTCCATTTAATTATGATTCAGTATCCTTCCTGATCGATAGAGCGGGTGGTTTCGAGCGTTTACATCCTGCCGTTGCAGAGGAGTGGCCTGCAGGTGCGAGAAGTCAGAGGACGGCTGAGGTCAGAGGTGAGTGTCCGGCATTATCCTCCTCAGGTTAGAGTGACAGCCAAACCATGCACTTCATCCACCCCCTCTAATTGACTTACAAATGCTGTGGCGCTTTCGGTGTCAAGTAACTCACAGCATTAAGTATGGCTGTAAAGTCAATATGACTTTATTAGTGGCGAGGTCTCCATTGACAGGCCCTACTTGCACTTTTGACCTCGGCTAACTGTGATCTACTGTCCAGAGACCATTCTTCCCTTTCCTTCTTAACATCCTCCCTCTCTCACTCTGTCATTATCCAACCTCTCAATGATCATGTCACCCTCTGACTCCAAATCCCGGAAGAGCGCAGGCGGCCAGGAAATTCGACATTGTTGCTGCCCTTTTTAGGAGCCTATCAGTAAACCTTGCTAATCCACAAATCCAACCTTGGATTTGAGCCGCTGAGTCTGAGGGGAAAGTAATTGGGTTGTTGCTAATAATTGGATTTTCTGCTGCTTGGTTAAAAAAAAAGAAAGAAACAACACACATAACATCCAATGTCCAGGCAAGAAAGAGACCCCCCCCCCCCTTTAAGCTTCACTTCATAGGTCGAAGCCAGCCGTTGCATATATAAAACGATTAACATTTAAAATCTATTTTCAGCTCCTGAGTGTTAAATAGCTCTATTTGAAAGCTCTAATTTTTACTTCAAATCCTCATTATATGATCTGAAAGGCTCTTTAATTAAAAAAGTCATTAGCTGCCATCAGCTGGAAGAATAAAGGTGACACCAGCTGAGAAAACCACTGAAACCTTTAGAAATCTTATCGAGTCGAGGGCGGGTTCACTGAAGATCTTCCAGCTTAAAACATTTCAACAAATCTCTTAAAGGGAATTTTCTTTTGATTGTTCATTTGTCGTATAAAAACAGAAGGCCTGCTGTGACAGTGTGGCCTTAATAATGTGAGGAGCATCATACCAAAGGTCTGTGAACACACCCGCACAGTGTTAGACTGTGACAAAGTAGATTTACTAAAATAAATGACACATACTTCTCCACATATGTTCAGAGAAAATATAATACTTTTTATTCCACTACATCTTTTTGACAACTGTTACTTAAAAGAAATGCAAATTTTACAAACAAAACTAATTTTGATAGATAAAGCCACCCAATACATCTTTAGAACCTGGTCTGCCTCGACCTAGTACAGTAATAAAATACACATTAAAGAATAATATTTAATTGTGTAACACTCAAGCGATCCATTTTTCTGCTCATGACTTCTAATATTTTGTTTTCATTTAGCCAATTGTACACCTTGAGCAATTTAGTTCAATTCAGTTAAGTACCCATTACCGATATGTATTTCTATTTATTTCTCTCAGTCATGACTTTAGTATGCAAAGCATTCAGAAATAATTTGACGTAAGTGGTTTGTGGAAAACAACGAGCAAATACTTGGCAACTATAAAGAGAAAAAACTCCCTTGTATGATTATTGTCCATCTGTTGGTTGTGCCCTGTCACGCTTGTTGCCACTTGATTCGTTTATACTCTCTCAGGTTCAGGTATGTTGGTCTTTGTGCAGCTTCAGCTTTGCGTTTCCCATTAGCCTTTCCGTTTTAGCATAGTTCCCATTCCAAAACAACTTGTCTTTCCCTAAACTCTTCCCCAAATTAGGTCCACTTTATAGAAACAGGCCTGTACCGTTCAATTTTATTTTTGTTGCAGCTCAAAAGAAATCTAATATTTTACAAGAAATTTGAGGTCCATATATCCATTCAGTCAACTTGCTAACCAACCGCTGACTGGCGGCTAGCTGGTTGACGATCAGTTTTACTTTTCTTCAGCGAAGATGGCAGCATCACACTGACCTAAATAGAGCCGAGACTCACTTTACATTGTAGAGCAGGATGCATCCAGTGGCAGAGGGGCGCTGTTCTGCAGTAGAAGACATCACCATGATAAATGTTGTTTCCTGTATTAAATATATAATATATTTTACACAGACACCAGGCTGCCTTTGGCCTCCAATGAAACCACCACAGTTAAGTTTATACCTGAGGAAATGTAAAAATTAAGTTATTTGTGAATGACTCATTTTATAGTTTGGGTCTCCATAGTTCTCATGGACAAACCGTGGCCTCTGTTGTACAACATTTTAATATCCTGTATTTCTAACATGCTAACTAAAGACTTTGCGAGGGAAGATATTAAAGACTGACTATTATTATTTTGGTTGTTACTGGTGAGAAATGGTGCCTGGCAGTCTCAGTCTTAGAGGCTGTATTCATTGGCTGGTTGAAAAAGTCTACAAGAAGCCATGGGCAGCTACGGAAATGAGCAGCGTACCACATGTTGGGTCCGTGGATAGACCAGGGGAACAACAATGCTCCCCATCGTGACTTTGAGATCCCCAGCCCAGATTATTGGGAAGGAGCAAACTTCACGTTGTTTGAAGGGAATAGCGGAGGGCTCTCTGCATTCTCCTGCAGCCCACCACCACCCTGGATGATACAGTGAAGTCATCCTGATTGTTTTCCCTTGTGAAGCCATTAGATCTAGAGACATGCTGGCTACACAATTCACCACTCTAACCGCCAACATCTACCAAACAAGTTCTCTGTACAGCAAATCCATAGGCTCCTTCAAATGTTGTTATACTGTAGATCCCTGCTGGGTCCACAGGAATTCAGTTTTGTGTCGGGAGAACATAGATACTCCGCTGAGTTATGACAGGAGGAAAAATATTTCATTCTTGAGTATAGTTCTGCTAAGTGAATTTTTTTTAAACGCAAAAAATGCTTATCATGTAGCCTGATAATGAGCTTTCTCTTTAGCATATGAATTACACCAACGTATTGGATCTCTTTGGTGAGTTCTGAACAATTAGTGAAGTTTCTTTTTTTTTATATTCTGCAGCTTTTGTCAGTTGTGCATCCGTTTTTAAGATAAAATAAGCCCATTGAATCTGAAACGCAGTAATTGTAGTATACTAATAACACAGTGTAATGCATCTATTGTGCTAATACAACTACTAATAGTATCAACATTGCTCAAGAGATCTATCCCTCAAAGCCTGAGCTGTAGGAGAGAAGAAGAAGAGGCTCAGGCAGGAAATCTGCTCCCTATCATTTTCTGTATTACTGCGCTCTAAAGGTCAAAGCTAAAAAATCTTCATGGAGTGACTACAATTATATATGATTTTTACAAGAGCGGGAACAAAGAACTGAAAATAGCGCAGGCCTTTTCTTGCTGTAATTTTCCCCGAAAGCTTTAATTTTGTAATACAAAATAAGGGCAAGTTAGAAGCACTAGACGATCCTTGTGTAATGGAAAAAACATCCGGTAGATTATAGAGTCTGCAATTGGCAAAGTATTGGAATTGTATTAACACAACAAAGGGAGATAGAGAGGGGGGGGGGTGTAAAGCACAGAGGAAGTGGGTGTATGTATGCAGACATGCATGCATACACACACAGAGCATTTGGAAACATGCTTGTAAGGACATGGACCGATCTATATGGACATGGAAGTAGACACACAGAGAAATGACTTACATGTGTCCTCTCGGTAATGTTCCTTTCATTGTGCCATTTATAAGAGGAGACGGTATGAATGAAAAGTAAAGAGCAGCAGAACAAGCATCCTCTGTTCAGCATCTACCTGTGTCCATGCTGGCAGTTTATAATTTCAATGGATTGTGCTACCAAACTATAACTATAACTAAAAGTTAAATAAACACATATATTTTGTTACTTAAAATCTTATGTTAATGCTCTGCTTTGTTTTTAGGGAGAACACACACAATATTATTATTATAATTATTATTATATCGCATCCTGTATTACATTACACATTTAAAAAAAAAAAATATATATATATACATAGCCTACTAATATATTGTATTTTGGGCTTGTTCAAGGTAAAATAATATACCTGAATAATAGAAACAATGGCAATATATAAGGACTATTTCTGCTCAGTGGTGCCTTTAATCGTTGAGTACTTTCTATATAGAATAAATGTAGGTGTGTTTTAATATTTCATGAAGATTTATATTTATTTATTTGTCCCCCTCTCTTTGTTGAAAGACCTGTAAAGTATGAGAAAAGACAGTTATTCCTAATTTTATGAATTATTGACATCTGTCCCCTATGTAGTTCATAGCCTTTGTAAAAAAAAATAAAAATACCAATGTGACTTTGCTGTAATTACGATATAAAAAAAACCCTCATTTTCCCCCCAGAAATGAGGTCATTAATAAAGCAGCACCGGGAACTTTTGATTTCCTTTTAGGCACAAACAACAAAATGAGCGAGACTTTGTTCTCCCGCCATTGTCCACGCAAGTTCCTCTTTCGGTTTTCATGTCTCAAAAGCTTGCATTGTCTCCCAGGACACAAATACATCAGTGTTCTTCCCTTTTCATCTATGTTGGAAAAATAATTAAAAAGGGAGCGCTGAATTGTGTACAAGCTGATTCCTCTGTTCCGTAAAGCCACCTTCATCTAAGAAAAGGCCTCTTTTTTAAAAAAATAATATGTTCTGCTCTGTTTAAGATTGAGATCAAATACTCTCTCATAGCGCTGGAGTAATTAGATTTCACTATGTAAATGGCCTTTAAAGCTCACTCAGAGTGTGAGACGCTGTGCTCACATTTGTTCGCTGCACTGCTGCCTCCCTCAGGTCATTTGTGTATGAATCACTTGGCATCGCCCTGCTCTGAAACACAGAGCTCAGCCACAGGAAACTGGTCCAGATAAAAACTGATAGGAAAGCACTAATACTCGAAGCTAAATGAGTCATTTTAAAAGCACTAAAAACACGGCTGTTATTTATAATTCCTGTGTGAATTTAATAGCAATTGCTGTGTATTTTGGGATGATTTGTTTTCAGTGATTATGTTTGACGAAATCTGTAAAATGAGCCTGAAAAACACTTATTAACAATAACCAATTTATTGCCCCGTGATGTCACACAGCTTATTCTGTGTGTCTGTTGTTATGGCAGCTGAGTGTTAATTTTCTTAATATATCTATATAAAATATTTTTTAAGATTGGTCCCTGAAAATAACAGAATAATTGGATTTAGTGAACCTCATATAATGATTCAATAATCCAATGCTAATTTATTAAAATTAGCTTTTTTGCACAGATGAAACAACAAATAAACTGGATTTGAATTTCAACCCTCATTCTTCTCATTTCAAACAAATAGCTGTAAATCTGGGCATATCACTGTGCGTATAATTGAGATGTGTAGTGCCTCTTGGTGATGGATTTGTTATTATTATTCAAATGTCATTTTTGGGCGGGTGGGTGTGTGGGTGTGTGGGGGTGGCGGTGGCGGGGGGTCTGTCTTGCTTGCGAGGCAGAGACAGCAGCTATTGTCTGGAGGAGACAAAAGGAGTAGTGACATCACTAATGTTTCAAAAAAATAAACAGCAGGCTCCTATTATGTGGTACAGTTAAAGCCTGGAAAGGAGACCATATGTTAGGCTGAGGGCGATGCTGCAGAGAGTAGCCACGCATTTCATATCGCTGACAAGTCTCCTCTCGCTCAGCCTTGTCAAACCACTGTTGTAAAACAATTAAGCTCCTATTAACATATATTTTATTAATTGCCCTATCAACATGGAAACACAAAGACATGTAAATGCCCCGGCCTGACAGATTTAGAAAAGCATGGCGTGGCAGCTTTCTCACAGATAGTGACAGCTGAAGGAATCAGGTCAGATTATATGAGCATGGACAACCCAACAGATTTGTTTGCTATTGATAGCAGCAATCAATTCAATTAGTTGTCTCTCATACGTTGAATGGCTGATGAGATTAGCCGCGGTAGTGTTTTGTCATTTGTTGTCTAATGTATGCATGGATTTCTCTTTCAAAAGAAAAAAGCTCTTGGATTTTTTTTTTTTTTTTCATTGTGCAGTGACTGTTTCATAATTATTGCCTCACAGCTTTCTATTTCCTCTGGAGTAATTGGACTGCCCTGTTAGATTATCCGGTCTAAATTGCAATACTAATTATAAAGCCTAACAGTTGTGTCGCATCAATAGTCTATTAGGATTAATTAAGATAGGAAGTGACAGCTGACGATTAAGCGCATCAGTTGCAGTTCAACAATGTAGAGGTCAAATGATCAAGTTCTTTTCTGTCACAGGAACGTTCAGGCTCCTTTTTCGAAAATGCTCATGTTTTATTATTTTTTTACTGACATATTATTATCCGCAATCACATGCATGGACTGCTTTGCGGTTGTATTATTTATTTTAATTTTTTGTATCGAGACGCGCCCCGTTGTTATCTTGTCAGAGCGTCAGAACAAACGATTCCATAATTGATTATGCTTCTAATTACAAAGCACACAATTAGTGGAAGTTATTGATAGTTCAGCATGTGCCTTTTAACCCCGGAGCTGTCCGTCTACTCCCAGAGGAGACGTGTGTCCTTCTCTGTTAATGATGGAAACGACTTTTAAATAACAAGGGTGTCCCAGACAATCAGCCGTGTTTACACAGTGACCTGGACATTTACTTGCTTGGCCTCTGTATCTCCCCCTGCCTTTATATATGCCAGCATTGCTCTAATTACACAGCACCGGACCACATCAACTCAGGCTTCTGTTTTCATTGTGCAATAAGTGAACAAGTGCAGAATGTCTTACTTTATATTAATTTGGAAATGTTGAATTTCATTCAGGGACGCACCCAAGAAGCTCCCAAAAATATACTTTCAAGATGTTTTCATGAGAAATTCTGTAATAATCTTTTGAAAAGATTAATTCAAAGATTATTAACATGTTCTCAGTTGTATTGATTAATGAGACTCTGCAGTAGTGTCATCCTTTTTTTTGATCCAATTGCTATCACATGAACTCAAATACAGCAACTCCCATCCTGAATATGTTTTTATCAAATTTTAAAGTGGATTTTAAATGCTACTGCATAACGGTGGATATTGATATCATATGGTACATTTTACATTGAACTGTTATTGTTCACAAAGGAGGGTAAGGTCAACTTTGCATATGTAATACTTCTACATGTATTAGCAAAGCTGGATTATCTATTATCTCTAGCTAATTATTTCAGTGATTTATCCAATACCTTCACACGTGGACAGCCTGTCGGGAACACAAGGACATTTCCCAGTGGCCTGAGGGGCGTTGTGGTCTGCGCTGGGAACCATCAGCTTGACCAGTGCTTATATAGACTTGTTGGTCAGTCCCACATTTTTGTCTGTTGAAATCTGGATAATGATTCTCACAACATAGTGGCAATATATATATACAAATAGGGTTAGCATACAAAGTTAGCAGTTTGATGGTGAACATGAACAGCGTTTAATGGAGTCCTGGCCTGAAATATTGTTTCTGGCCACCCCTAATCTAAACCTTTGTCCATTACTTTTAGCAAATAATTTGCAATATTTGTTCGATACTTTGTGTTTCAGCTTCTCTCTCAGCTTGCAAGCTGGTTTTTCTTACGTCCTCAAAGTGTAAATGGAAGATGTGGTGTGCACCTTACTTGTTATTGTGACCATAAATTGATAATTTAATGTAATCCTATTTGAATTAGTTGAGCTAATTTGAACCTCATTCTTTCATAGTTAGTACTAATACCACACTGTGAAAACACTCCATTACTAATAAATGCCCTGCTTTTATGTGGGAGACTGTAAAAATATCTAAATCCAAAGTACTAAAGATAGAAGCACTTTGTGTAGAAAAATGCCCCCTGTGGGTGTCATATATTATATCATTAGATTAGGTGAGGCATTAATGAAGTGTTGAAGTGTAGAGTATTATTAACATTTTTAACACTGTCTCTCATGATTGTTGTCATTATGCATTAATCCGATTACTCTTTCCTTCAGTGAAAAGGCTTAGGAATCAGGACATTTAGAGCTTGAAGTGAAACCTTCACAATGTTTGTTTCATCCAACCAACAACTCAAATCTCAAAGTCAGAAAAAAATTGTAAAGATATTTTAAAATATTTAAAGTATATATATTTAAATAATGATCTTTTCTTGCCTTGTTGTCACAGTATAAAAATATCTACCTGCTAAATATGAAGAAGTATTGATCGCAATGTCATATATCGTAATTGCTGACCTATGCAGAAGATAAATTTCCCGGTTGTATTTCTCAGTGGGACCAAATCCTCAGGAGAATGTTTCACTAGCTGATGCGTTATGGACTGTATTCCGCCCAGTATAGTGAGTCTGTAAAAGGGCTGGAGTGCTAGGGGGCATACTTACCCTTGAGCTCCCAGAGGAGCAATGTTATTATTGGTAATAAGAAGCGATAAATACAGTGTGAGGGAAGCGTATGCCTCCGTAGAAGTTGCACTGCAGTTGAGACACCTATGAGAGTTGCTGTAGATTAATTTCTATCTGTATTTCTCTTCAGATAAACCTCTAGCATTTGTGCAAGAGCAAGTTTGATAAGAAACGTTAGTTTAGGACATCGCGGACTCTTGATGCACAAAAGAGCGTGGCATCTGTGCTTATGACAATTTCAATAGTTTAATCTTTCAGGGAGGGCGGTGGAGTGGGGAGCGATGCTAAACTACTGTCAAGACAAATATTTCCAGCAGAGCCCACTCGAATAAAGGAATGAAAAAAACATATATAAGCAGGCACTAAAAGTGTTTCTTCTGCCTCCTGCCCCTCGGCATCAGGCTTTCTCCTTTCCTTATCCAGCACAAAGAGTGCATTGTTAGCAGGGCCATTACAAGCAGTCTTGACTGCACTGGACAACATATGGCTCAAGGGAGAAAGCTATAGATTGCAGGGATGGGAGAACTGGGAAAGTTCATCAGACCCATCTCATCTGACCTCAGTTGGTTCTGGGGAAGAATGCGCCCAACGCTGCCGCTGAATAGACAGATTTTCCAAATGCTTTGAATTCCGTTAGGATAGCCAGGGAGAAAAAGGCAAGAAGCTCAAACAAATGGATTTGGCCTATAAAGTGTAAGTGGCGTGATGCCCATTTCTTCAGAAGGATGACATTAGGGGACCGGTTTTATTGATGGCTGCACAAAAAGGGGTAAAGAGTGCACACAATTAGGAGTCAATTGAAGGAGTGGGGGATTAGGGCTGATATATTTTAGCCCTATAGCTTTAGGTCTTTTCATTTTAGAAATACAAAGAGGAAGAAAGGAGTGGAGTGTTCATTCTTAAATGCCTTTTTCCTCTGTTCTTTTATTTATTTCATTTTATCATAGCTGTTTTTGTTTGTTTTTTTCATCGTGGATGGTAACCACGACCTCTCTTGGAACAGATGTATTACTTATGACATCCCAGTTTTCATCCGTTCACAATTTTTACATTAGAGTTAAATCTCTGCAGCTGGAATCTCACGGCTGAGTTAGCAGGAGCCCATAAAATATTGAAACCTTCAGAGCCACTGGCAGGCAGGTTGAGGGGAGTTCATGTCCAAAGCCAAGCTTCAGATTCACAGACATCCCAATAGGAGTGTACTACAGAAAAAAGCACTAATAAAAATTTCATTGAAATGAGACAGGGATATTGCTAGCATTCTCCCCAGCATCAGTATGAAATCTTAATCTGAGTTAATGGAAGAGATATGAAAGCCTTTCTCAATGCAAACACAAGCAGTGCATAATTTATAAATTATTGTCAGAAAAGTGATTCCGCTCTGAGATTTACTCTCTTCAAGATGGAAGTGAACTCAGCGAGACAATAAGAAAACATAGTCGTTTTGACCTCTAATGCCAGGAGATTTTACAGTAGAGATGCTGATATAATCAGGTAAACTGGTCTTTTTTTTTTTGCCCCTTTTTTTTTTAGACACACTGCAGCAGCGCTCAGAGCGAACAAATACCAGCAGAAGCTTTTTCTGGCAAAAGCAGGGACCTGTGCAGAATGAGTAAATAAAACAGCCTCCGGAGGATGGAGTGTAAGAATCCTTTGTCCTGGAGGTTGACAGTTTGCTAAAAGCTTCATAATGTCTCAAACATACTGTCTCAGTGATGTAGAGGAGCCGAGTGTTATTTTAAAAAGCCTTTCCCCGTCTTTCCCCTCGCTCACTTTTTTTTAAAACTCCAATTACACAAGATATGTTTGCATGGCGCGCTCTGCGGTTAATTCACAGTGACAGCTTCCTCTTCCTCCTGCATGTGGAGCGTAATAGAAACGGTGTCCCACGCTGGAAAACATTATTCACTAATGTAGCCTCAGCGTGTCCAGCGTGGAGCTCGGGGTTGTTCTTACTCCATTACATGGCAGGGAACAGGTCCTGATTAGGATTAGCACATGTACTCCCCCCTCCCTGAAGACAGCCAAGTTCAATCATCCTGACTCCTGCACTCTTTTCACACTCTGCAGCCTCCCGCAGCCAGTCCGCCGGCCGTATGCTTACTCTTATGCAAACGCTTTTGCAGTATCCTTCATTTATTTTACTGGGCTAATTTAGGAAATGACTAGGCTACCAGACATTGCACTGTAAATGAAACCTATAGCTCTTCTTAATTGCACCATACCGGATTTGACATTAATATTGGAGCTTTTCATAATTAAATTCATAATATAAGCCATTATCATTTGGGTTATTAAAATGAATGTGTTGAATGTCGTGCTGTATTTGTCTTGGTTTTATTCACTGAATAGTGCATTCCACTCCTTAGTATGTAAAAAAAACAGGAGCTATCCCCTGGGTCAACAATTGTTTTCTTTCAGCCATATAATCCACCTTGATGTTTGTGTCACTAAATAGTAAAAAGCGAAGTCGCGGACACGGAGCGCAGGATGTGTTTTACTTTGGCGGGCTGCGAGATGTTCCTGGAACTGGCAGATAAGGGAGAGCGCACACGGTTGGTTGAGTCGGGCGTATCCAAGGTGATAAAAGCATAAGAAGGAGACATGAATGTTAGATGGGGTGCTGAAGTAGACACTGCAAACTTATTCAGGACAGCGGCATTCCAGCTTTCCAATTCGCATAAATGGACGCAGATCTCAGTTTTGGCTTCGCTTTCACGTGTTTCCCTCCGCTTGATTCCAAGCTGATGAAGCTCCAAAAAAGCCTTGAGGGAGCGGCTGAGCGAGGCAACAGTCTCATTACATGCCCCGAGCCGGCATTCTTAGCCACAGGTTACGGAAATTGAGTTGTAACGTGCAACCAGGGAGTATTATCCATTATTCACCAGTGCTTATTGTGGTTAATCCACAATAACAGGGTTTTAATGTAAGTTATTAATTCGGGTGCTTATTATTAGGTGAGTGCCGTGTTGAAATGAGGCTATAGGGCAGAGTGTATATCCACCCAGAGGAACGTGCGGAATCACTTCAGACGACACAATCAGTGAGTGCAGCCAATAAATTGGAGCTGCCACTGATGACTTATTGATGACCGAGCTTGTTCTTTCCCCAGTTTAATTATGAGAGCTAGTTAATTCACGGCGGCTGGGGAGTCAAAGGGAGACGTGTTGGGTGTCATTAAGATATCCCACAACTTCATCACTAAGGCCCCATCCATAATTCACCCTCAGTTCATGTGTGACTAAGAGGGCTTTATTTTAGAACAGCCTTAACGGGTAAACTCATGTGGAAAAAGGTCCGCTGTGCTGCACTGGTCTCCGTGTCCCGCCAAGTGGAAGAGTTAAGAAGTGTAAAAGCTGCCTTTTTGAGAGGCCAGAGTGGACCGGCATGACGAGGGAAACGTCTCTGGGCGGACTGGGGAGAGGTCACGTGATGTTGAGGGGAAGGAGGGCCATGTGCGGTGGGAGCAATTTCTCGACCTTCTAACTGTAGCCGAGGTGATGCTGTTCATCTCTCGGAGGCTACTTATGTCAGGGAGTGCCTCGGCTCCGGGGCGCTGGGGGACCTGACATGCACTCGGAAGTGTCCAGCCTGGAAAAAAACCTGCAAGATGTCCCTGGACTGGCGGTGTTCACTCTTTCAGCTTTACTTTACAATTTCTCTTGTGGGACTTGGTGCCGACCACTCACTCTTTCTCAGTCTGTCTCCTTAGCTCGTTCCCCCGTCTCCTCTCTCTTTCGATCCTACCCATTTTCTCCACCAAATCTTTTCCCTCTGTTCCTCTCCACCAGCCCCCATCCCATCCATCACCCCACACTCACATCCATCTGTTGTCTTCCCAGCATATCCTGGCTTGTTATTGTTTTTCTTTTAGGCTTGGCAGGCCTGTATTCACAAATGGTTTGCTGCCTGCTGACCAATGTTTCAGGCTCTCTTGTATTAGTTATTGGAGTAGCAGGATGCAGCTGAGCAGGGCTGAGTAAAATAGCAAAGGCTACCATCTCATAATTTTAAACTCACAGCTTTTTTTGGGGATTCTCCCCCTGAGGAAGGATCGATTTAACGTGGTATTAGCAACTTGCCTCTCGTTGGCTTCATGATGACGTTAATCAGATATTTTCGTGCAAAAATCAAGCCCAAAAACAAAATAAAAATGTGTATTCCATCTACCTTGAAAAACAGATTCCTCGCCTTTGTTTTTCTGTTTACCATCACCTGACTTGGCTGTGTGCTCTGATCATGGGACGCCGTGCTGGCCCCGATCCCAGCACTTGCATATTCATCTGGTCTAGGTGCTAATTTGTGTGTTTCATGCCTGTACTCACAAGCTTGTTTGCACACCCTGTTCCACCTGGGCTTGTTTTGGCGTCCTGTCAAAACCCAGGCCAGCAGAACAAACAGCGTCTGTGAAAAAAATACCCATGCATGTTTAATTACGACAGGACACTCTCTCCCTCTCGTTCTCTCCAAAGACCTCTCTTCTGAGAAGGGGGCTCTTGCGACCCGCATTATTGTTTTGAAGTATGGCAAGAAAAAAAAGGTATTAATATTTAAAGTGCTTGCTGCCATCCCCTCACACACTCGCACATATGTACACACACACCCTCAGCTTAATCCTGTCCTGATTTGGGATTGAAGATGAGGTGTGTTGCTTTGTATTGTTTTGATGCATGAATCTCTGAAACATTCAAATGTAAGTATGTTGTCGAATCCAGGAGGCAAAATAAATCTGTTTCATTTCTGCAGACGTCTTTCAAGCAGATTTTACACAGCACACTTGTGTAACAATAAAAGACTTGAACGTGATGTGATACGGCTGCTATTGTGCACATTTTTTCCAAGATGATAAAACACGGAAGAAATTGTTCTTTCAAGCTTTATTTCTACCTATCGACAGTTTAAAATTAAGGAAATCTGTCCCTTTACAAGGGGCTGTGCTGTTCAGTTTGAATTCCAGTCAGAGTGCAAGCTAATTAGCCTATCCTGCTAACATTTGTCCTTATTTGATGTAACCTATCTTGTGTTTTCATGCAGCATATGTGCATGTCTATAATAGTACCCTGAATTGCAGTGGCGGGTGGGAATTCGGCTATCTAGCCCTAGCTCTTTATCTTTCGTTGATCCAGTTGTTGTGAGGCCTTAACACCGAACATAAGCCCTTTTCAGCCATGTACTCTAGACTTTCTCCAGAGTTTGCCTTTCACACGTGAACGACGCAGCAGGAGATTCTTTGCACAGTCGCATTCACAACAACACAGAAATCCCCAGTGTGTTTAGGTGAGAGGTGGTGCAGCAGGCAGAGGCAGGACGTAACATATAAATTCCACGGCGGAGATCATTTTTGTTTCCAGCACATCAACACCGGTGTCTTATCACTAATAGCTCTCTTGACATTTTTGTTGGCCTTTTCTACGTGTGGGATACAGCTTCCGTTTTGGGTCTGACGCATGTGAGAAACGTCATCAACGTGTCCATGTAAGTGAGATAAATGTCACATTTTCTCTCCAGTCAGTGTCTGTGTTTAATCACGACGTCACCGTTTCGAGGCTGCCTCACATCAAGGCATGAATTTTAAGTCTGAAACTTCCAGTGCTCAGCAATATACGAGCAGCCACTGTGAGGCAAAACAATAGACTCATCATGGAGGAGGAGAGAGGGAGGGAGGCTTGTTTTCTCACAGCTCTGACCTCTTTCTCTGACGTGTCACATTATGGGTATACACACCGTGTCTCCTTTGCATACAAAAGGTCAGGGAGATAAATCAAAATCTGCGTGTGCGACTCACCCGATTCATCACGAGCAAAGAGGGTCAAAGTGTTAGCCGTAATCAGATTTCCCCCCCCAAAATAAAAGATGAATTGTCTTTGTTAGCAGAATGTATTTGTGGAAATGGAGGATGTGGCACTTTGTACAAACATACAGTTCTAATTAAAGCTTTCAGTGAAGGCATGTCCCTGCTTTTTAATCGGGTGGATTTTGTTTTATTACTTTTTTAACTTTTGGGTGTGAGGAAGGAGACTAATTTACCCCTCGAGGTCCTAGAGATGTTTGTTGGCATAGTGACACTTGTGCTTGTTGGATAATCCGCCATGATGCAATGCTCTGAAATAAAATGGTCTCCAAGCAAGTGGAGCTCTAGTTTGGATCTGGGCCTGTGAGGGTTTTAGCTCCATCTCAGTGTTCTCTCCACCCCTGCTGAGACATTAATTAAGGCTCCTTTCAGGTCCTTTTTTCAGCAGTTGCCCCCGTAATACTCTTGCTCAGTGAAAACCTGCATATGCAGGTGCCCCCGTCATCTCACAACAAGCTCCTTAATTAACTTGAAGTCGTAACAAATGGCTACACTTGTGTCTCCGTCTTTGCTCCCTCTCCCTCGTCTCATTCCCTTTGTTTCCCTCCCTTCTCTCAGTTTCTTTGACTGAACATAATAAATAAAGAGAAGATACAAAAAAGTCAGTCCTGTCTCTTTAACCTGGCGCCTTTCCTCCGTGAAACGTTTGTCTTCCTCTCTCTAGTCTGTCATCTCGCACAGTGGATGATCCCGACAACAGGCAGAGGTTCAGGGAGGAGTGGAGCGCTGCCACTGAAACAGGCATCACATCTCTACCACAGACTGCTAATTAGAGTTAATTATTAATACACTTTGATTTAGCCTCGCTCACCCCCCACCCCCAGCAGGTGCCATGGTATATTTTACCTGCATTTACAAATGAAAGGAAGGAGTGAGGCAAATTGATTGATACAGAAGTTTTTTTTTTTCTTACCTTGCAACTCAAATCAAAGGCCCTGCTGGTTTAATTGAAGACAAGAGAGTGTTTGAAAGTCAATTTTAAAAGATATTAGAAGTTAAGTTAAAAGAATAAACTTTTTCAATGAAAAACTTAGTGGTTAAAAAAGGAAAGGCATATTGGGTCAATCAAATAGAAAAGAGGGAGATGACAGCTTCTGGACGTCTGGGACACTCTTTGAACACTTAGAAATGGGTCAATAGTATTTGCATATTGTCACATAAGCTGTTTTCAGACATGACGTATGGGTAAAATCCAGAGAATTGGCTACGGACTTCACCCAGAGATTCCCTTTCACACATGCACAACACAGAAGGAGGTTCTGGGCACAGACGCGTTCACAACAACATCAAATCCTCCGCAGCATTCAGGCGAGAGGTGGAGCAGCCGGGTGCAGCAGACAGAGGCAGGAAGTGACGTATTAACTGCGTAGATCACGTGATTCTGTTTACATCAGCCCGACACAGTCCTCAGCTCTTATAGCCTCAAACTCTCTTGACATCTTTGGCGGTGTCCAGCAGGGGATCGACTTTTCCATGATTTCTACGCACTTTAGAATAGGAGGCCAGGTGTATAAAGTCTGTAGAAACTGCGGCACGTCTCACTTGGACATTTGCGTTCACACATGCACCTCCTTCGGAGAAGATACGAAGCTTTAATTTCTTATGCAGATATTGCATCAATACTGGCTCACAGACGTCAGGGTGAGACATCGACATGATGCGGCTTTCTTTAAAGTATATTTTTGGGGCTTTTATTCCCTTTATTTGACAGGACAGGGAGAGTTCATAGCCCCATGGGGCGACCAGGTGAGCGATATACCGCCACTACATGATACATTTTGAGTCAAATACTCCTTCGTCCATCCATACATGAATATTGGACAATTATTAGGTCATCTTGTAGGCCAGAGTGTGCCGCAATTCTAAAATTAACATCATCTGCCTCTGATTGGCTCACTCTGATATTCTCATCCTAACGATCACCACTCCTCATACCTAACTCGGACCAACATAGGCAATGAGTACTAGCCAATCGGATGCAGAGTAACATGGGTCATGCTGCCCTATCCTTGTAAAAAAAAATGGCTTGCAGCAGCACGCGGCTGAGCGATGCGCACCAGAGGCGATTTATAAGTGGGTATAAGCGTATACCTGTGTATACCTACAGTACAGCAATGGTCACAGAGAGCTTTACAAAGCACTTTGAAGATCACACAACATTAGACATTAGGGCAGAAATATAACAATAAAATAGTAAAAATTAAATAAAACAAAACATTCGAAACCGATAAAAATGGTAAGATCAGAACCAGAATAAGAATGAATGTATGTTGAAGGTTAAAAAGTTTTTTTTAAGTTAAGGTGAATTCAGGGCCTAAGTCTTGAGAAAGCACACTTTAAAAAATACTATACTGCTTGTTAATGAGCTGATTACTATAGTTCAACAGGTTATGCAGAAATGTTGGTGTATTAAAATATTATTCCATGTGTTCCTTTGTAGCTTTGAGCACCTGCCCCTCGTGTCAGCACGGACATGCTGCCCAGTGCCATGCGTCACTTCCCATCTTCTGTATGGCATCAGAACACCTTAAAAATGTGCTTTGTGGTTTGAGGACACCATTAGAAGCATCAAAACACGTTGTAGTGGAAAACAATAGTAGGTGGATGCACAATGAAGGACAGGGCGATAGACAGAGGAGGAGAATAGAAACAAGGTTAAACTCCAGTCACAGACTGACCCTGGGAATACTAGTGCCGTCACATCTGATGACAATCACCAGGTACAGAGAGCAATGGAGGGTTGAGAGAAAGCGCAATGCTGGAAAATGGCATCTTGATTCAGATGAGACATTAATCAGTGATGACGGGCGTTAGGGTTAAGGCCCCTCTCTCCGTCGGTCACGTTTCTGTCTGGATACATGGAGGCTTGCAACTAATCACCCTCGAAACCACACATTTAAGCCTGGAAAACAGAAGGTGGAAAATCTTCTGTATAATTTGAGCATTTTATTAAAAAACTAAACAAACAAAGGCCCATGTCTAGTTCCTGCTTTTCATGAACCTGTAATAAACTAAAGACAATACCCCACACACTGAATTCTTGGAGACTGCATTAATTTGATCCTATATATGGATTGATTTTGTTTTGTAATGGTAAAAACAAGACTAACAAGATCTACGGCCAATCACATGATGGTGAAGTTTAACAATGACATGATAATAATGATAATAATAATAATGTCAAATGAACTCATTTTAATTTCAATACGTTGGAATGCCTTCATTATTATTGTCCTTTTTTGATTGACCTCTAGCGTTAGTAAACAGCATCTTGCATTTCATTAAAGTTTTCCTTCAGAAAAGCTAACATCAGCAGTTTTTGAGAAGAAAACAGCCACTGATTTGTGGGCTAAATGAATCCACTGCTGCTACAAATCAGCAAATAAACTGCTAAGAAACACACACACACACACACACACCTGCTAGCTGGCACAATGGACTTTAACATGTTATGCCAAATTATCCTGGACAGTCGTGGTGGAGATGGAGTAAAATCAAATAACGAATTAAAACCAAACCTATGTGGAAGATTAGCACTTGAACATCCACCAATTTGATAAGAACAACCTAGAATGAGAAAAAATAATTTCACATTAACTTTGACTTTTTAGGTTGGCCCATATCTGAGGCCCCCAGGTGGCGATCAAGATGCTTTGGCTTCACCTTTGAGCAGTCATGGCGCCCATTTGCACATACAGTCTGTGGCAGGTACGCTAACGTTTAGAGTAAGCTAACATAACATTACCAAAGGTTGTCGATGCTAAATCTACTTTCAGTTGCCAGTTGTTTGTGTTATAGTTTTTTAGTGGGTACAGAATTAATATCATTTTTTGAAATATCTCTGTGGGACAATTTAGCTACTTGTCTCAAGCTAACCCCACACAGTGAATACGCTTGAATCACTAATTGTGCCAACTGCAGGCAGCACATCAAACATGGCGACAAGCTTCAGGATGTTTCGGAGACATAAAAACAAAAAATCCACTGCGAAAATGAGAAGTTTCACTGTGTAAAATGTGACGAAAACAAATGCACATTACTGTCAAAGACTACAAGAAAATCAGGTGCCAAAATTAACACTGCAAAAGAGACGTTTGCGGTAAAAGAGAGAAAGGGGGAAAAAGGAACATTGTCAAATTAGACAGAACAGTTGGAGTACATATAAACATATGTTCCTACGTGTTGGTCATTAGAAGTTTGCTTTTCAGCACCACACCACTGCTCCCACCGTGCAGCAAAAGGCACACTAATAAAACCTAAGTGACTCACCCATTAAATTGCTCTGACTTCTCTGTTGATACCGGGAGGGGGGGTGATTGTCTTGCCTTGGATTCTAACTCATCGCTGGGGCCAGAGATAATACCCCTGAACCTGTGGCTGCCTTGTGTGCGGCTTTGGCTCTCGTGAAATAGAATCATCACCCGCTGCAACAAAACAAATAAATCCTTCCTCTCAGTCTTTTTTGATATGTAATGAGTCGGTGTTTCACTCTTCAGAGATCTTGTTATGTGGCGTGTAGTGATGTGTCTCTCTGCGGCCACAGTTCATCTGTCAAACCGGATTTTTCCACCTCAAAATAATGATCCTCTGCTGCACCGAGGGGCCCGCTAAAGTATCTGCTTATTTAAGATGGCTTTGCACTGTTGTTCCGTGTAGGTAACACCTGGCCCTCAGGAGTCGTCTGCAGTGGATTACAAGAAGAGAGGCCCCAAGCAGGGATGGAGACACAAACAAGCGTAGTATCAAGAGGAAGTGGGTTTTGCAATGTGTAAGTAATGCTATGGTTATTGTCCGTGGATCTCCACCAATGATGGATGTCATAAAAATATATAGCATACTTAGCAGCAGTGTTGGGCTACAACAACCCCAAAGAAGAGTGTCACATCTTGTCAGGAGAGACATTTTAAGGAAGTAAGTGATGGAGTAAGTCAGGCTCCGACGTCAGGACAACAGTATTCTGCAAAGACACGGGTTCACTACCACCTGCATTTCTTTGCTATCTAGAGACAGTAAGTGTCTCCTAATGGCTTTCTTGCTCTTGAGTACCCGCTGCTACCTTTATTTAAAGCCCCTGTACATCCTCGGTATCTACAGGATGAGCGTGTCTTCCATATCCATCGTGTTTGCATGAAAAAATTTGAAGCAATTATTTTTGGAAGAGAGGTAGTTTCAATAAATCCAGTTTGGGTAATTCATGATAAAAATATATGTATCCTCCCTGTCTACGACGATGGAGCTCAGTGTATAAAACAACATAAATTACATTAATAATGTTGATTCTGGATTTTCACAATATACCTTTATCAAATAGGCCTTGATAACTGTGTAGCCTTCCAACCAAATATCAAAGTTTTATATGTATGTTGTAAAAAAATGATATGCAGTAATTTTTTATGTTTGATTTATAATATTCTTCATAGCCCTATATACTAGAGCTATAGACTAGAGAACAAACACCTGTCCAGTAGATAAAATACATATTCCTTTTTTAATTATTGACTGATCATTAAATCAAAAAAAAAATGTGTCCACTGACATGTTCTATGACTCTTATATTCTATATTATTTGAGCACCAGCAGACAATGAGAGACCAATGAATAGAGCTGCTTTGGTTTTTTGCAGTTTGCTGCCATCGTGAAACGTCTTTCTGCATCTCCTTCAAACGCTGCAGTGATTTTATCTGGTGTGTGAATGGCTTTTTGCCTGCGCAGATATTTGAATGGCTCGAGGTTGAGTGTCAGGGCAGGCGAGAGCAGTCGGTGCTGTGGTCTTGAGAAACAGCTTGCCCCTCGATACCTGGCCTCATCTTCATCGTGCTGTCAGACCCACAGAGGCACCCTCCCTGGTGACCGGCCGAGGCCAGCACGGCCCACCTCTCTATCCTCTATACCCTGCTCTCTGGTGTAATTGAACAGGGCTTGGAGATTGTTTTTAAAACCCAGTGTGTTCCTGAGATGCAACCTTAAGCCCATCTTAAGTAATCAGAACACTGCACATCGGGAAGGCTTTTCTCAACCCGAGCTGGAAGCCGCATGCAAAGGATCAAATGGAACACTTACAGAGGGAAAGGCTGATTCATATCTGTGCAAAAGGCTAAAACTAAGATAAACCTTGACACTTGTCTTTAATATGTTCATATTATCTATCCACCGCCTCCTCCTCTCTGCGCACTGCTCATGGTACTCCCTGCTTTGTCCTTTTAGAGCGAAATTAAGGTGATGATTGAGCCTCATTAAAGAGGTAAATAAGGAGGGTGAGTGCGTGGCCCTGGCGCTTCAGCCGTGTTGCTAATTGGCACGGCATGTGGGTTTGATGTGGAGCACTGCAGAAGGGGGAAGACGTCAGGGGCGGGCCAAGCATGTGACCTGGGATCTTCGCCAACCACCACGCAGCCCTCTCTCGCTCTGTGTACTGCCTGTGATCATGCTGCGGTTCTCTGCATGTTTGTTGGGTTTGCTAAGTCAAGGTCTTCTCATTCATTTTAATGACTCCACTTGGATGTGAAAAATTAATTGATATTCTTACAAGCAAACACCTTCAGGCTTATTAATCAATGTGTCAGTTTCTCCCTGCCATAAATATGTACTTTACAGGATAATTAATTTACTCCAGTCATCCTGAGTGCCCTCATTTTAAAATACTTGACATTTAGCCCTTCATATTCAGCTGACTGGCTCCAAGAGCTCTTAATAAGTTTTAGTGGAGACCGTAAAACAAACTAATGAACTCAACAAAAAGGAGAGGTCTGTCTTTATGATGATACAAGGCTGGCAAATGCACCCACATGTTGTCAGTTTTATTAGAAGCAATCCCAGTTTTTTCCCCATCTGCATGATAACTTTATTATTTGCAACAAGCCGGAATAAATGTGGCTTGGTAAATTTCCTGTGATGCAATCCAGCTTTGTCATTCATCAAGGCTTGGAACTGCTCCTGCACCTCAGCCGACATCAGTGCAGAAGCATCACTTCCCATTTTTAAAGAAGTTTGCAGTTGGCCAGTTGCTCTGTGATCCAGAGCTTGGAGCCAGGAGTCAGGAGTCTTGCATAATACGTTTTTTTAATTATTCACTATGAAAACAAGAGCATTATCTCTCCCTGTCTTAAAGTTTATTCTCAAGACATCTGTCAGAAAACAATTGCTAAAAGGAAGTCATGGCTCAATGGCGCAGTGGACAGCTCCTTTCTTCATCCTTCAGTTAGTTAGTCAGGCTTCCTCTTACAAACGGATTCTTTTTCTCAGACTTAGTAAAAGCTCCATTTAGTGCCACACAATACATTATAAAAGTGTGTTTAAAGGCTGAGTAGTTTTCCCCTGATGAGATAATGCTAAATGAACCACAAAAGCATGAGAAGCAACAAAAAATTGGTGCTGGATAATTAAGTTCATAGATCAGTCCAGAGAAGTAGCATATTATGTAATTTATGTATTTATTGACAAAATGAATGGACACAAGAGCAGGTAGGCATTCCTGGTTTGGATAAATTACGCAATGCAATTAAGTCAATTTGATTTTTTTTTTCAGATTATACTTTGAATTTTATTCTAATTTGTATATATTTCTTGATACATGCATTTGCTAGTGTATTGTTACTGTATATAAGGAACCTGAAGTGTCAGGCTGTTCTAAAAACTAACTCCAGTTTGATGTGATGTTGTCGGGCTGACTCTCTGAATCCAGCCTGTGGAGATGAAGACCAAATGAAATTATTTAACATTCACTGTCACTGAGCGAGTCGTAAAAAGTTTTGAGACATTCAGTGCTCAGTGTGACGGGGACAGTTTTGTTTAAAGTGCCAACGCGGATTCATCATAGCGCTTAAACTGGATCACTGCACTGATCCATCCGTCTTCTCCCCTGATGCTGGGGTACTGGCCAACCTGATACCACGAGTCTTTCTTTCCCACGAATTCTAAAATCTGTTTATCTCTCTGTTTAGAATGGAATGATGTCATATTTCTTCTTTACTTTGAGTGAGGATGTTCACTTGTGAAAATCTGTATTACCTCCGCCAAGGAGGTTATGTTTTCACCCAATCCGTTAGTTTTTTTTGGATGGTTTGTATGTTTGTTTGTAGGATTTCACAAAACGACTGAGCTGATCACCATGAAACTTGGAGGAAGGGTCAGGGAAACACCCACTAAATTCTGGTGCACATATAGTAATTTTTTTCACTGTGTAACATTGCAAGATTTTTACAACACTTTCACCGTTTACCTTGGGAATAATTCATAGATTCTATTTAGCGGACTGATATGTGTGCAATTTGGTGCAGCTTGATTGAATTTAAGGGGACTGTTGAGCCTTGGCTGAGTTACGTGCTCTAGTGGGGGCCATTTTAGTTTCTGCAATAGCTCTGTCTTTTTCCTTAAGAACAACAACCAGCCTGCTAAAGAGCATAACTCCCCCTTAGTGTTCGTTAACTCCAATTCCTAAATCTTAGGTGTTCAATAAATGTAACCTCAGTTGTTGCTGTCATTATCAACCTTCATTAGTCACGTAATAAAATTTTGAACTACCTTTTCTTGAAAATCTATTTAGTTCGAGAGACTACAGTCTAAAGCCTACAGTGAAAAAGCTATTGCAAAATCTTCTTAATCTGTGCACAGTGATACGAAGATTGTCACTAATACATAAATGAACATAAATGCTGTTATGTTTTTTACATTGATTTTAACCATTCAAGGTTTGTCTAACATTCTTTTGACAACATCATCTTGCCTCTACTTCTGCTGTAAAAAATTTGAAAACCATCCGCTCATTTCCACGAACCCACACCTTATATTTGCATAATTGTAAGAACACATATTCAACTGCACTTTCTTTTTCTAATTTTAGATTTTTTTTACACTTTTGATAATTACATAATATTGTATACTATTACACATATATGTGTATATATACATATACAGAGAGAGAGAGAGAAAGAGTGATACTATATCTAGTTTATTTTACGATTTGGTATTCTACTGTGAAAACTACACTGAAATCATATCCATTTATATATATATATAATAAATACTATTTTTATATTCATATTTACATAATATGTATACCATACCTGCCTATATAACAGTCTAGATGCGCATATATACATTTATTTCAACATCTGATACATAATGCACAGCTACAGTATAAATCCATGTGCAATCATCTTATCTTGATCTGATCGTATCTTATATTATCAGAATGGCAGAGATTAAGAGACGTTGTTAAGGAAATTGTGAACAGAATCGTGGATTTATTTGAATGACAACTTACCATTATCACTACCAGTCAGAAAACTGCACATATAACTTAAAACTACATTGGATATATTATGTGTCAGCAGCCTTGTACTAAGATTCACTCTCTCACTGTCTTCACTACATCACAATTTGTTGACACACTGTGTGTCACGAGGCTTATCAGTGCAAAACTTCTGAGTAGATATATTATGGCAACATAATTCCGTTGCTTGTTGTTTCGTGCAGGTTATCGGCTCACTTGTATCTACTACAAATACTGTATGTAGCAGTTGACAGCTGGAAAGAGTCCCTGTGTGACAGGATACTCTAAAGAGCATTGTGTGTGAAGTCATCTTATTTTTTTGTAAATGTGGATTGGTTTTGGAGATCCCTTAAGGAGACAGTCCCAGAGAGGAGTGTGTAATTATAGTATTGTCACCAAGGATTAGCTCAAATGCTCCTGTACCTACGTAGGATATAGTGCTGCAGTATCAGTCGGAGGCAAACACACACTCCATGAGTGGGCTGGAGCAGGCGAGTGTGTTTCACCACTGTTGATTCTTGTTGATGACTCTGTGGTAAACCTTTTGGAAAGAAAGCGATTTATCTCCTCTCGGTGGTGTAAATGCACCGGCTCCAGTGCTTTCTTGTGTCCCACACCACCGCAGACATCTTGCTGTGAACTTAACGATTCAGCACTCACACATCCGACTGAGAGGCAGCGCAGAACATTGGAATATTTGATTCCTCGTCACGCAACTGAGCATAAGTAACAATCTGGAAAACGCCCGATAAGTGATTCACAATGTGGCATGCCTACATTACTCCCACTTAACATGTCTGCTAATTTCACTCAGAGCATATAGATACTATACGTTCTCACAGGAAAAGACCAGAGTTCGCTGTAACTTTAGAGCAGATACATTTTGTACAATAACTGACACTGTGCTCAATCATTCATGGACACTTTCTTAAGGCTGCTGCTGTTGTCTGCTTCAGCCAAACTTGTGCTGGTTTTGACAATTTGAGTAACAACAGTGTGGTCGCTATCACAATGACAAACAACTATATTTAGTATATCAAGAAGAAGCCCCACCGACTTTTTTTCTGTAATAGGTGGACACAAAAATTGTTGTATCATGTGGCTACACATGACAAAATCAAAACTCTCATTTAAAAATATTTATCCTACCTTGATTGGTTGTCCTACATTTTTAAAAGTAGAAATAAATAATTACACTATAAATAAACAATAAATATTAGTTGGATAATTATTAATTTGACGTGCTAAAAAGCAGCTTTACCTGCTATTTAATATTGAAGTTGTTTTGAGTCCAATGGGATAAAGCATTTGATATAACATACACTATATTGACTTGTTAGTCACACTCTTACTCATGTTATTTTATAAAAAGGGGAATAGCAGCTTTCTATGATCACATGATCATAGAAACACTTGATGCACTTCATGACCAAATGGACAAAAATAGTTTTAAAAATATAACAGCACTTTTGAAAAACCCAAAGCAGTCTTAATGTTTTTGTTTAGTGTAAATGTAAATACAAATCAAGATGTAGTCCGCTAAGTCTTGACTCCATATTGTTATCCAGTTTGAACACTTTCGTCACTATGAGGACCACGTCCCATATATCTATATATATATATAAATATATATATATATCTATATATATATATATAAATATATATATACATATGTATTTATATTATATACAGTTTTACAGACATCTCTTTTACAGTGGATGTCAATGGGAAAACACAATTCAGGTTGCAGTACTGCATTTGGCCACTGGCACCAATTGGCAGCGAGGCTGACTCTGGATTGTAACAGCGATGCTACTAGGCTGTCCCATTTCAAACGCTCCTTCAAATGCAGCCAACAAATGGCTCCATCTATTCCTGTGCAACAAAGGATTTAAAGAGTGGATCATTCTCAGTCCATCCCAAGATTCAATGCATGCTAGTGCTGAGGCTAATGAGCTAACGATATGGATGCTTGAGCCACTCAAAGTACCTTAACGTTGTAAAGGTAAGAGCGGGACAAGCTGGTGACACAACAGAAATCCTCCATAACCCAGACCATCACATTTTGGTTTGGTCTTTATGGTCTACCCGGTCTACAAGGCCACAACTTTGTCCATGCCTTCGTAGACTGTCTAAGTTTGGAATAACCCTGAGCTCTAGTAAATATCTAGTGTCATCAAACGCATTGTATTGAAAAGAATGCCGCAAAACCAAACTAACGGGAGAGTGAAGGAGATGTCGGCCACGTACAGTCTGCACACGCCCACACAGCCCTGAGGTCTAATGAGGGGACTTCAGTGAAAATATCTGCGTGGGTGGACTGTCAGTGTGACCAATCAAACCCGGAACAACTGTAGTGCACGGTGCCGAGCTGGGTAGTTATGTAGTAAACAAGCCAGTCGTGGATTTGGTGGAAGGCACATGCAACAGAGGCTAACAGTTTGGAACAAAGCTATCTGAGCCCAGCATTTAACTTTAATATCAATCTTCTCATGTGATTCGCGGTAAGACAGCGGACTGTCTGCCTGTCTGCCTTTATTTCCCCTCCTCGTGTCATATCAGAAAACTTGTTTTGGCCCTTCTGTGTTTAACGCTTTGCCGCTCTCGCACATTGCTCATGGAGTTCAATAGTTTCTAATTTGCAACAGCGCCAGGCTTGCACTGGTCAAATGGATGCTGTGTCCCACTCAGGGCAGGCTGTGGCTTGTTTACTGTACATTTGTGATCGCTCCGGCTGCCCACTCACTGTCTGAAAGCCCATATACTCGAGCAACAGCTTGGGAAAAATGTGCCTCCGAGTAGACACAGGCATTTAAGCTAGCTTGTACTGTAACACGCTCTCCTACTCACTCCTCAGAAAAGTCAACTACCGAGCTGTATCGCTCAATGTATGTCGACATTTTTCCCTTTTTTTTCTTCATGTGCTCACTGATAGTGTGTGTGTATTTCCAACTCCGCTCTGAGGCATTACATTTACTCTTCAAATCTTTTTTCTGTGCAACAGCCGAGTTACCGAGTTGCACTTGTGTGCCAGGAGAAAAATCTTACTATCAGGGTTTTGAGCACAAGATGAGATGCATTTCTTTGCCTTTAAACGCTGCACTGCATAGGATTGTTAAGGCCCGAGCACACCATTGGGTGAAACTGGCTGGTAAATTCCTGGCAGGGACCAATCGGTTTAGCCTCCTTTTAGGTCCGTGTTATGCTTCGTTATACAGTTAAGAGGAATATTTACTAAAGCAATCTACAGTAAATCCTTGGCTCGGGGCGGCGTCACCAGGTTTATCACCATATGGTGGGAGCCTGCAACCCTCCAGTCATCCATCTAAACTGTGCTGTCAGGCTGCAGCCTTGTAGAAACACAAGACAGAGTTTTTACTGATTAACATTTTCAAACTGTGCTGCTCGGAAAATTAGGCCTTGGCTTTATGTACAAAATCTGTTTCTCTTAAATGATTCATGCGCTCCAATATGTTAAGACTGGGAATTATACTTCTGATATTTATTTCATGGTATCATGCCCTTGGAAACAAATAGAACTTTATGCTGAGGATGAAATATTAAAATCAGATCTGTAAAATAAATAAGTAGAAAGACCAGTATACATATTTACAAGAGACATGGTGTGATATTTGAAAATAAATGAGGGCTCATCTTGCATACTTAGAAAATGATGTACAATGAGGCAAAAAGTGCTTTGGGATATTTTGATGAAATTATTTATGAGTTCAAATAAATCATTTATTCACCAGAGCTTAAACTATTTATCTAAAATGAATGCACCCTGCATTAGTTTTCATAGCTCAGCATTTAGGGCTGCATTAAAAGAGGAACTTTGGAATAACCGCACTCGCAGTGAGAAACGCAGACAATGTCAATAAGGCAGAATGTGGTGCTGCAGCACATTCAAGACACTGAAGAAATCATCATTTTCTTTATTTTTCTTTTGAGGATACTGACCACTGCTGACCTGCGTGTCGTGCATTAAAAATATAAGTTCTCTGCGGCTTGTTTTCTGCATTCATTTAAAAAATTTCAGGACTGCTTTCCACGAGTCAGCAAGTGCACTAAGGCAGCATTTTTTATTTAAATCTTCTTGAAGTGAAGACTCCTGTTTGAATCTAATTGAATTTAATCAGGCCAAGTGCTCGTAAGCTTATTCTGCAGAAGTGTTACAGTGTTATCACTGTGTACATTGAAAAGTAGGACGTCAGCCTATATAAAGTGTAGTGTAACCATTTAATAAAGATAAACAGTGTGGAAATGAGTGTGCTGGTGATATTAATAGCGATGATGAGGAGGCAGAAAACAGGGGAATTAGCATGAAGTGGAAAAAAGGTGTGGTTATACAGTATTGTCACACTTCTTACAAATAAAAACGGTTGCATTTAAAATATTTAACCCATTTAGCTTCAGCGTATTTCACATATCAAATGGCTGTTTTTGAAAAAGCGCTCTGTTTTATAACTGCAGGGTACGCTTTGTAAGCTTTTTACTCTCACCCCCTTCCCTGGCCTGCCACCCCTCCACTCCTCGTTTCTGAAGAAAGCTAGGTGTTAACACTACAGAAGCAAGAGGAGTAAGAAAAAATCCTGCAGGTACCCTGTGGGTATCTTTCAAATTAATCGTCTGGCTGGTCTGTCTTATGTGCAGTTTTGAAACATTAACAAGACCTTTGAGAGCGGGGGAGAAAGGGAGAGGGAGCGGGAAGGAGAGCAGGACATGGCATGATGGTCTTTAATGTTTTATTGAACAGATACAAATTATTTTGGCCCTTGCCTTCACTGTTTGGTGGAAGTCAGCGAGAAAGCGAGTCAGGGCATGCCATGGGCACTGTGTGGGGACGAAAGAGAAGCTGTGTGTGATTGAGGGTCTGAGGCTTCAAGCCACATTCACTTTAGTTATTTATTTCTTTTCTGTGGAAAACAATAGCAGGAGAGACTCTCAGAAAAACACCGGGCGCATGGAAGGCTTGGTGCAGTTGTACACTTCAACGTCTTAATCGAGTAAAAACATTTCAAACAGCACGACCTGTCATAAAATGGACTTTGATATTAAATACGAGCTAGTGAATTTTCACGCAGATGCAACATATAGGATCTTTACTGAATAATTAAATGTGTTCTTATGAATAACACAACAACGAATACAAGCATGAAAACGGGCTGCATGAGTGATGCGCTTCATGTTTTTTTTGATATGATTGCAGTGAATGCAAACTTTTAATTGGGGCTGACTGAGACATTTTAGTTCATGGAGATAGTTTATTTTTCCTAACATTAATTAAGTGATCATTATGTGATTGAAATGTAAAGATTAGGACAGAAAAAGAATGTTGAAGGTGTGGATGTTAATGCTCTGTAATAAACTGTTTGTTGAGATATTACTGAATATGTGCGACAACATTTAAATGTGAACAAATGACACTCAACTAATTTGCTCACTACTGCAAAGTCCACTGTTATTTCCATTATTAATTGATTTGATTGCTTTCGTTGTTTAATACCATGTCTGGGAGATTGGGCGCATACATACACATCATTAATGTTCACAGATAGACCTGTGTTGTGTGTGCTTTCGTCAGAATATTAAAATATCAAAATCTTCCAATACAAAGATCTTACTCCTGCCACGAGGTGTGTAGATCTCTGCTGGGTGGATCCGTGCATTAAACTCCATGCATGTAAAGATGGAAGTTGATCCAACCCAACATGTGCAAGAAACAGAGAGGTTTCAATGAAGCCATTTCTGCAAATAGTGAGGACAGTTCACCCAATAGAGCCAATCAGCCAAATTAAGGAAAAGCCAACACACAGAGCCCAGTTATTTCACTCTTCTGTAGAGCATAACAAAAATATTGTATTTTCTTGTGTCTCTTTTTAACTTCTATTCTTTACATTGCAGTCAACTATTGTTAAATGTCGTTGCTATGTTTAGGGCCTTACGAGCAGTGGGAATAAAACTGATTATGATTAATGATTTTTGTGCACAAGTTGACCTTAAACAAATACGCAGCAAATGTCAATGAATATTCATTAACCATTACAATTGACCAATACCAACAGTGGAAGGAAAAACTGCAGACTGGGGAACTGGTAAGCAGCATGTGATGGAGAGCTGCAAAAAAAACAACAACTCAGAGGGGCTTAATCAGGGCACTCGCCAAAGGAACTGCTAGTTAGTCATAAAAGAAATTTAATTAAATGAAATCTATACACAGTCATATGCATGCCAGGAAATAAAATACAGTAAGGATGATAGGATTAAAGTACAGTTCACGGCTAAAGTACATCTTAAATTGTAAAGTTTAAAGTACAGTTTAAGATAACCCATAATGAAAACATTGCAAAGGGAAAAACAAACCTTTAACAACTTGCTTATTTTTTTTTTGCAGATTTAAAATATGAAATAATAAAGCGTCTCACTATACTGATCCAATGTAAATCCAATCAAATTGTAACTGAGATGTAGTCATTTTGAGTAATCAGTTCAGACCATGAAAGAATAGCTATATATCATACATTTGAATTGGCACCAGTTCAACTGACGATTATGTGAGGTAATGAATACGCTCAGCAACAGACAGTAGCAGAAACTTTGGGCTTGTATATGGTTGGATACAGACACAGACCAACCGGCAGACCTAACTTCTATATGACTCAATGCAAAAAAAAACTACTGCTCAAAATGTTTGAAAAACTTAATTAAAAGAAAACATTCCCCTCATTACTTAAAATAAATCCCCACCATTGGCTAAAACGTCTTTAAACCTTCCATCTGTAAACATGTAGCCGGCTTGTGTCAGCTGCTGGAGGGGGAGGCTGCAGTGACATGAGAGCAGACCTGCTTGATAAAGCTTCCTCTGAAAGGAAATGACAACAAAGAGAATCACTACCTTGATTCCAGTTGTTGTCCTTAGAGTGCAGTCACTATTTATGCATGATTAACAGACCTGCTAATTCAATTAGTGTAACAAGTCACGGTAGTTTCCCTTACACTCAATTGTTTCTAATGTGCTAATGATGTATTTGCATTGTTAATTCAAGACACTTTTTCATGTTCAGCATTTAAATGACTGGTGTAGGACTGAGTGCTGTCTGTTGTTATTAATCCTGTTAGAATATCTCAGTAATATCTTTACTCCACAACCTAATGTGACTGCCAGTGTATTTAGCTGTGAACACAGGGGTCCAGTTGTGCCCACTAAGTGATAACATGCGTCGTGCTGGTTGTATTAACACAGTTCTGAGTCTCATGCAATCTTACAGTATAAGTGCAGTGGACATGACAAATCTCCAGACTGAGCTGTTGTAATTTCTTCATACAAACAGATGCACTGAGTAGAAAACATGCAGTTTCACTAAAATGTATGTGTGTGTGTGTGTGTGTGTTGAGACTATTGAAATGCTGTTTTTTTTTGCTTCTACTGTTACAGCTTCAATCTTCACACAACAATTTCTATTTTTGAATGAGTGCATCCAAAACCTGATGTGGTATCTTACTGCTGTGTGCTGTACAGTTCCATTGTTGTCCAAAAACTGTTAAAAACACGTCAGTGACGCCCACAGAAGTCAAGTGGTTAAGATATATACCACATAACATCAGTGAGTCACGCGGTTGCACTGGGCCACATTTTCCCTCATATTTTGAGTCAATCCCACAGACCTGCTGCTGAATATAGTCACTCTGACACTAAATTTGTATTAATCCACAGCTGAAAATAGTTCCCCAAAAAAATGCACTACCTCCCCCATTTAAGTAACGTTTGCAAAATAGTTTTTTTTTCATTATTTATAATTTATTTCTATTTTCAATGAGGTTGGGTGCTGAGTGCCAAAACATTGCTTTGAACTAGAGGTACACAGTATCAGCCAATATTATCTTATTACAGATCAATCCACATCAGTGCATACAAAAAATACAGTAGAGAAATGCCAGTTTGAGCTAACACCATTATGTGCTGTAGTTTATTTACCAGAGAACAGTAAAAAAAAAAATCGGTTAAATATCCTGATTAGTATGAATCTCAATCACAATTCTTAAAAAAAAGGTTTGAAGTTTTGATCAGGTCTGATCAGTAAATTGTTTATGTTGTATGGTTTTCTATATCTGTATCTTTTTACAGAATTCATGTGGCTACAGTTGGATTCTTTTGGTTTTGGTATTTTCATGGGATTAACAAAAACACAGACCATTGCCTTAGATTTTACATTTACATTTCTTATTGTTCAATTCCAAACCAATTTTAAAGCAAGAAATACTGTTAGATAATGTCAATGCTCAGGTGAGGATGTTGATATGTATGACTGTAGATGATAGTTGCACAAGCTGATGTGTTGACTAGACTGTACTCAGGCACATTAGCATGAATTGGTCAATACCGACCAGAAGATTATTACACATTTTTAAAGTGCTAATTTTAACAAATTCTTAGTGTTTTGAATTAGTTTTTTCATGTTTTATGACTTAAATGTTTTCAAATATTATTATTCTAATATATAATATGATGTCCACATGTGATTTATAAAGCACCAGCAGTAAGAATATCACTAAGTGCATCCACTGACAGAAATTTGGCTTCTCACTCTCACTCCCCCGTCTGAACAACAGTGTCTGTGTTCATGGATCACATTACATGTTGTATGCTCCTCCTTCATGCTGGATTGCATAGTAGCGTGAAAGACGGAGCCGACCTCTCAAATGGATGGACCGATGCATACTTTAATGAGGCCGGATGATGTGCACATCATGTGCCTTCAGTTTCAGCTTTGTGGGGCCTTAATGTGAAAGCGGAATAGTTCAGTGGTCATGAAAATTTCATCGTCTGCCATAAGAAAGCCTGCAAAGTAGCCATTAGGAAGACAATTTTAATAATGAAGGGAAAAATAATAGTTAAGTTGAAGTGTTGAACGTCATTTGAATTTGACTGCAAAGGGCTGGAGAAAAACTTTGAATCCACCTTATGTATGACCGGTGCATGAATATACTATTACATTACATTCACATATGAACATGGGCTTCAGATGTTGAGTTCCTGTGTTAAATGCTGGTGGTGCAGTGAAACATGAAGGGAAATTTACGCAGTGAAGTTTTACCTGAGATTTAAGAGAAGTTGAGACTTGTGTTATACTTGAATTGCTACAATGTAGCAGCTCTACTCAGCAGCTCTGCTACTCACACTTTGACTAATTTCTCTCCTATTTAACAGATTTATACATTTAAAAAACTGAAAACTCCCAAATGAAAAAGATATCAGTATATTCATTTTACATTTGATTAGAGTGATTTAGGATTACGCTGTGTGCAGAGCTTCTTATAAACAGTCTATGGTGCAGAGTGAAGTGAAACTTTGTGTTCATCCTACCTGATTTATCTGCAATAAAGATTTTATAGTCAATGTTTTTCATAAAACGAAACTGAATTTAGACACAACATGTGTGGTTCATATAGAAGTTCCAATGATTTAATTAATTGCTGTGAATTTTTTGTTTTTTACATTACATATTGACTACTTCAGAGGTTTGTTAAGAAATCCTATGTCCCAAGTTTACAACTTTTCTAAATAAATGTTCTGTAATTCTGCTATGTACAAAGCATTGCAGTAACAAAACGAATGTAATGACATGTAATGTACATTAAAGACAAATTGTCATTAATAAGCGACTCTGTGCTGTTGCTAAGATGAAGATCAGCACAGGTAGTAGGTCAGTCTGTCTGTGTGTCAGTCTGATACACAACAAAGATGATAAAACAATTTCAAAATGATCTGATGGCGATTTTTGACATTCTGTTTTTACCCAGTTTTCGATCACTGCTGTAATTTATCAGAGGACATAGACAAATGTTCAACTGAATGCACACTGCCCCGCCTTCACCGGCTGCCGGTTAATTCAACTTTTGTCAATATTGAACGTAAAGCATGTTTAAATTACACCAGAATTGACACTGGACTTCCCTACGCAACTTATAATAGACAAGCCAAGTATGAAGTCTATATGTTGAAAGGCTTGCAAGATATGCATTTTCCAGACAGACAGACATTTGTGGAATTAGTAGGTAGATAATACAAAAAAAACATTCAGTTGCATTCAGGAGGAAATACAATTTACTTAATAAACGTCTGGGCTAAATTCACACAGGATTTACAATAGCCTGTTTGCAGTGAGCAGTAAGTCTAAAGTAATAATATTAGAAGTCTCAATATTCATTATTCAATCAATAAATCAGCCTTGACTCACCTACCCTTGACTGATTCTTGTACATTCATCTTTTTCTTATGTTGTCACCTTCAGTTATGTTACTGTCGTTACAATACCTTTAAATCGACTGCTTCGGCATCAGCAGGGCAGACGATTGAAAGGAGCTGTGTTGAGTAGGAGGAGGTCTTTTGTAGATGTGAATTGACTTGGGGTCTATGAAGTGTGTCTGTTCGTGTGCAGTGCACTGCAGCCTTGCCTCTCGCTTTGAATACTTGACATAATTGATTTCTCCTTACGGTGGCAAAAGGAGCAGTAATTAAGAGCCCAGGCCATTCCATTGATTGGACTTCCCGTCTGAGACTTTGCATTGATCAAATCATTGCAGCTCTTCCCAAGGGGTCGATCAACTAAGCCAGGTTTATGTTTCAACTGTCTTAACAAAAAACACAACACTTAGGGACTATGGACATTTTGGGGAAGCTATGTGAGTTATGTTGTGTATTTTTTTTTTCTTATTGAAGGGAAGGCCATCTGATATGTTTTTTTAAAAAGACTGTGAGTTTTAAATTGACATACACCCATGATTTGTATTTAATCGTATCCTTTTAATTTTACTCCCATTTCATTTAGTCACTGACGGTGGTAAAAACTGCTCAGGGACAAGCGCTGGATTCAACAGTGGAGTTTCTCTAGTTTTAGCTGCACTATCCTATATTCACAATCACATCTCATGTGACAATTTAATGTCTTTATGCACCTCAGTAATTCAGAATCAAGCAAAAGTAACAATATTATTAATATTTTGAAATACTAGTGCAGCGCCTGTTATAATATTTCTGTTGACTTGGTCTGTGGTAATGGAGCTAATTACTCAGAGTCCTCCTCTAACAGTTCTACAATATACTGTCACTTTTTATTGTTTGTGTGCTGGACGTTGTGTGCAGAGCTTTTTTATAAACAGGGGCAGAGTGAAGTTGAAAATTTTGTGTTCATCCTACCTGGTTTATCTGCAGTGAAGATTTTATAGTCAATGTTTTTTTAATTAAATGAAACCGAATTTACTTTATTACTGTGTTTGTGTGGTTTACATATAAGTTTGAATGATTTACTGAATTGTTGTTATTTTTTCATACATTACTTGTTGGCTATTTCAGAGGTCTGTTATGAACCGACACAATCTTCAGACCCAAGTTAGCAACCCCTTAAAAATATAAGCTCTGTAATTACGCTCAGTATGAAGCATTGCAGCAACAAAAGAAAAATGATTTTACTATGAAGACAAATTGCCAAACAGGAAGAGCTTCTATTGTTGTTTCCCATGACAGAGATCACCAGCTGATCCGACTCAGTTTTCGCCCACTGTACTTTTTTCGAGGACGTAGAAGAAGACATGTTCAACTCTGTCCACAGACTGCCGGCACACTGCCCCACCCACACTGACTGCCACAGAGCGCTGGTTACCTGTTTATTCAATTTATATAAATATGAACTGCATTTCTTGTCCAAATTGCAATGAAATTGGCACTGTACTTCCCTGGGCCATTAGCAATACACATGCCAAGTGTGAAGCCAACAAGATGAACGGTTTGCGAGATATACGTTCCACATATAAACAAAGACATTGTTGAATTAGAGGTTGATTATATAGGGAGGTGTTGCAGTGTTTATCTAGGTCAAGGGGAGGGTCCTCTCATATTTTTAGTAACGTTGAAGTGGGTCTTGATTTTTTTTAAATGAACCACAAGTTGTAACCCCTTTCCACAGCACAATAATTTTTACACAGTCCCTAACAAGAATGAGAACATTGAGAAAAGACAGGAAAACTGTGGCAATAATTAAAAACCATCACAATAACAGCAGACGCTGTAATAATTCATAACAAGAGCAACACTGTTGCTACAAATATATTGTTTTATGATGACAGTAGATGTGAGAGCAAACACATAATGCCAGAAGCTTCTTCATTACAAAGACAGAAAAAGTTGCCACCGTTTCAATGGAAACAAACATTGCTTTGGGCCCCTTTGTAAACAGCACACAGCTGCTATTTCGAGTGATGGGAGCTCCACCTTGTCACAGCAATTCCCTTAAAGAGGAACAGTTTAATGTCAACAATATTTTCTCCATCTGCCTGCTCATGAAAACCTTCCAATCCACAGGGAAAATGTTTCTCCCAATCCAAAAGCAAAAGCACAATAGAGAGAGATGAACTGATGACATCAAGCACGGATTGTAGTCAAAGGCGTAGTATTAGCCTGTCGCAATGAGAGCTTTTGGTGGCACACATCCATCTGTTCACTTTTGCATTTTTCAAAGAGGTGTCATGCCTTCCGTTACTTGGAAATTTCCATGCAGTTTTCACAAGGAACTCCTGCGAGTGCCGAGCCAGCTGACTGATTTGCATGGCCGTGTTCGCAGTAAAATGGAGGCATTCCTCCTGCCAGGCTTTCTTCTGGGAAGTCTGATCGCGCGGTGGTAATCTGATTGGGAGAGATCCATCCAATTTGCACTGATAATGAGACAGCTTGACAGGGACACAACGGCAATTGCTTTGAGACGCACATCGTGCCACAGTCTAATTAGATAAGGTGATATATTTCAATTGAACCCCTCGTAATGTATATCATGCTTTTATTTTTCTGCAAGACAGAACGGAACGGACTGAACAACAGTTCCAGTGACTTTCACATTGTTTTCTATAATCTGACAATTATTGCACCCACTTTTTAAACTTGTGTACGCACCGGTCTTCATTATAGCCTGTGTTAAATGTTATTGGTGTCTGGGAGCAGCCGACTGCCCCGAGGCTGGGAGAGGGCCCGGGGCAAAGAGTCTTACCAACTGCAACAGAGAGGGAGGAGGGCAGAGGTGACGGTTAGAGCGACGGAGAGGAGATTTAATCCCCATCCTCCGTCTTCATCATGGGAAATGTGAGATCACTGGCAGACAATTGATGGATGAGCACCTTGCCTCAGCTCAGCAAACTGGCTTAATGTGCGTCACCGAGACGCAGCTTCAGGGGAATAAACCAGACACTACTGTAGCTCTGGAGTTTTTCCAAGAAAAAACTGTTATTTCCTCCCACTAACGACCTAGGAAGAGATGCATGGATGAAACACTGAATGTGTAACTGGAAGGAAATGTCAGTTACCTTAGACTGAGGCTGGCTATTGAACCTAAATGTATTTTGGACAGACGCTCACTCTTATCTCCCTTATTCTCCTGATATCAGACAGTTTATTATTTTTATTTATTTTCTAAATGACAAAAAGTAATCCACCAAAAAAACGGATTTATATTCCATCAAAGTATAATATTGTTTTCGTGTCACTATCTAAAGTAAGATATCACAGCAGCACTCGTATCAGTCATTTCAAATCCATACTAACCATCTTTCACAGCTGTATCACTTGTCACTGGGCTTGTGTTATATTATTATTAAACCATTTAGTCGTCTCAGAGCTCAGTTTACTCAGCTAATGTCTCATTGTATTAGATGACGTGCCTCTGTGTGAAGTCGTTTACTTTATGTTCCATCCATTTGTCCCTGTGACAGATATGAATATAGGATTGATTGAACTGTTTGATGTGTTGTGTTGCACAGATTCACACACAACTATTCGTGTCTGTGTGAATAAATATCAAGTGCATTTCACAGGTTTGTCTTATATGCGATAATAAGTCACGTTCATTTGTGGACTTTTCAAATACCAGAGGTTTATTGTTTTATGAAATTGTAACCACATGGGTTCAAGAAGATCAGAGGCTGAGGAAATATCAATTCTAATCGTGACATAAAAATAGATCCACAAAGACAAACAGGAAAATGAATTATAACTTATTTAATCATTGTCCATGTAATTCAGAACAATCTGTTAAAAACCCAATACTCCCCAACCCCAAAGGCAGGGAGAAGCATTAGGAAGCTGGAACTGCAGCTCCTCAGAAAATGCCCCCTGACAAGAACCCAGCTGAAGTGTGTGCATGTATATAGAATAGATTAAAATAAGGAATCTTGTGTCAGATGTGAATGTGGAGAAAAGTCTCCCCTGAGGCGCATTTTACTCACTGGGACGTCTTTAAACATGGCAGACCTCCATTGATTTTCAGGTCACAGGCCAGAGGACAGAGAAGACGAAGACGCATTAATTACTGAACTCGTGTAACTAACTTGTGTCTTGTCATTGTTGCGTAGACGGTGTATTGTGAGAAGTTTCAACAGTGAAAGTCGTTCTCTGTTTTTCTTTGCTGTTGTAATGTATGTTTCACCCTCAGCTGATGCATGAACGGGGTGTGACACTGTCCACTTGGATTTAATGGGATTATAAAATGAATTCTGCTTTGTGTTGCTGTCTTATCGTCCATGTCCCGCCCTGCTTTATCCAACACACTAGACCTTGGACTCATTTGCTCTATAATTCTCTGATATGGCCTGATAGATACAGTAACTAGTAAGATACATGTACAGTTTTAATGAATGTGCCATCTACATACACTGTCTAGATACAGCAGATATGGTGAAATCACTTAAAAACACAAACACACAACACATTGCCTTCTAGCAGACAGTCAACAGTTGCTTTTTGACAAAGATTTTTTATGTTATTTTATTTAAATTGTATGTGTATGTGTATGTGTTTATGTGTAGACTCTTTTACTCAGCTATATATCAAGGCCAGCTTGAATTTTTACTTTGGAATTAGTCCATTTATAAATTACATATGGATGACTGGATTATATTAATCCTGATAATATCAAATATAATATCAAATGACTGACCTCTCACAGTGATAATAAAATGCCATCTGAAGCTTTACTTAAGTAAAAGTAACTCTACTATACTGTAAAAAGTAAATAGTGTGTAAATACTCTAATACAAGTTTAAATTTGAACATCTTAGTGAAGTAAATTACAGAATAAAGATTATGAGCTAAATGTACCGAAAGGATAACATGTAAAAAGTGCTCAGTGCAGAAAGTGTTTTGAGTGTTACACACTAAATATATTATATCACTGTATTATTATAACTGATGAGTTAAGGTGAACTTAATAGAGTACAGCTCTCATGCTAATGCTTCAGTAAGCCATGCTAACTAGTGTGCATAGTTGTAGCTGCTGAGCTGGAGTGTAACTACCATACATATATTTGGTTGGGTACGTTTCTTACTTGTAAAACAACTTCCAACTATAGCTATAATATATAACCACATTCATGACACTTACATTATACCAACCTCTCAATATAATGAGATGAATAATTACATTTACAGATTTAAAACAATGGTGTGGAAATTGGACCACTTGACTGATTGGAGAAGTCAGGTAATAAGGGAAACTGCTCGATGAGCCGGTTCATTGTATGAACTCACTTGCAGGAGACTTCCTTTTGAAAGACGCCTTTACATGTGACCTTTTGAATCATGACTATGTGGAAAATAAGCAGTGACACGAGGATGTTTCACTATGCAGATAATTTGAAAAAATATAGTAACAGCAAATTCAGTTTAAATATAAAAGTGTTTGAGTCACCTGGAAATAATGGCAAGTGTCGGGAAATAGCCATATATTTTCTAGGTATAAATAAAAAAAATAGAAAATGATAATTTTGCAGTTGAGGGGTCCTCCGTCAAACAATGCAGACTAATATACGGGAAATATCCATATCTAAACTATGGATCCTCTTGACACCAATTCAAATGCTAACCTGTCAATTTACATGCTACATATTGAAACCTTTGTCATAAAACACATTATATATATTTGTGTTGCGCTACCCCCTGAAACTGTCAGCCCGTCATCAGTGGCATGTACTTTTAAGTTACTTGTCATCCACACAACATGTGAAGACCGACCATAATAATCAATTACGTGTGCGGCTGCCTCCTTTTCAGCGGTTCAGATGCACACAGTGTGAGGCCTGCTCAGATATGAAAATCATATGGAGATTTACTGAAATTTGCAATATTTAATTGGAGTTTGTGTGCATCGCTGTGTACGTCTCTGTGTCTACTGGCGATGTGCCTCGCGAAATTAAAGCAAAATTCTTTGATCTGGATATAAGATTTGTATAGTGGAGATTTAAATATTTAAAATTCTTCTGCAGTGTCACTTTGATCTCTGATATGATTAATAGGGGTTTGTTATAGAAAATACACTAAACGGATCTAGGAGAGCCAACCCACTGTAATTGTGAGTTGTCTCGCAGAGTGAGGGTAAATTACACATTTTAAAGTAACAGGGTAAACAGTTCATTTGAATTTTATTTCATTCTTTTATGTTTAATGAGACAAGAAGACAGAGAGTGACTTCAAACACCCCAATCTAAAGTGGAAAAGATTTCCTCCATGAGAGAATGACACTTGGAAGGGAAGAGCGCTTTCATCGTTTATCATGATGATTAGGAAGAGGAGGCTCTTTGTCTCGGATCTCTGCCTTTTTTAAGGATGAAGAGGGAGAACTTGGCCAACACCCGTGAAGACGGCATCACCAGATAATGCTGATACAGAAGGACTGACGCTCTCCCAGGAGCTTACAGTCGAGTTTTACCCAGCTTAATAAGAATATACCCTACAACACCTCGAGAGTAGTAGTACATTGACATTTTGATCTCTCTGCTTTTTCAGCACATTTAGCCGCTATTCCTGCTTTTTCATGCCGACTATTCCAGTTGATAAAATACATTCTGTTAAACTGAACAGGGTGGTAGTGACCTTTGTGATCAGCAAATGACTGTTCGTTACATGTACTTTGCCTGTTTAACTTTCCATGCTGACACAGCACAGGTACAGTTCATTGTGATAATGGTAACATATGTATCATTTATTAGTAATGACTGTAATGACCGTTGATTTTGCTGGTTGAAATTACTTTTGCAGATTTTGGTCAGCTGTAGCTAGCTGGCTATTTAAGCTCAGTGTTAGCCAAGTTGAGGAGCAGATTTATATGGACACCCTCGGAGAAAAGTCTTTTTTTCCAGGATAATTCACACTATATAACTTGTTTTTGATATCCAATAAAAACTGAAAAAAATAAGAAAACTAGGCCAAGAAACAAAGTGAGATTGAAAAGCCAATCTCCTGGGTGGAAGTTTTGTGTTCGATCCATTCATCCACCACAACCTGCTCAATGTGTGGACCTGCCTCTGATGTGCTGACTTGAAAGCTTTCAATATTAAATACATTTCTGGCCAAAAAGACGGACATGAAGTAAAGTAACATAACTTGCTATCACAACATTATATGTAGCTTGTGATTAGAGTGCATGGAGAAAATAAAATTCACGTAGAAGAATATATGAATTTAGACTAGGGTAGGGGTGCACTTTGGCCCCTTGTGGCCGAAATCAGTATTACAACAACAAATATGAAATGATTATGGCAAAATTGTTTTTTCTCGCTCCTATCTGTAACTAGCCGAGTAAAAATATTGAAAATATTTTGTAAAAGGACCTTACATGGGACTTGCAATTGAAGGCTACATGTAAACATTATTTTCTATAGAATAAATCTAAAGCTACATGTCCCAGGAATTTTTTTTGCATCCAGTTGATGATCCATGCAAATAAAAAGTCATTATTCTACTGGAGAGCTAGTTTGTGCTAACTACTATAAGTATGCTAATGTGAAAAAATGTGGAATCAGATTGCGTCATTCGGACATAGCTCTTTTTGTTGCTTAGCTTATATTAAAGAGCTTTTAAGATGAGGATTAAGTGATTTGTTTGGCGGATTGACATGCAAACAACTGCAGTTAGACAAAAATGGTAAAACTATAATTTAAGCGTTTTAATGAAATAAAACATTTTTAAATTCTATTTATGATTGAATTTGTATTTGTTTGGTTTAAAGTATCAGATTTCTTGTTGTACTGATATCCACAATGAGTGTAAACACAACCCGCTAAAGTAGTTTAAATTCAATAATTGCATCAACATATTTGCTTTGACTGATGTTTAATTCAGCTCATCATATTTAAATTCACTGCGGACTACAGTAACTGTGTCCAGTCCATCCTCTAATGCCTCAGTGACTCTGTCCAGTTGAATATAATATCTTCGTAAACTGCATTAGAATTGCTCTTCTTACAATACAATGCTTTTCTTTTTCTTATAAATATTCAAAATTTGATGGCTGCAAAAATAAATATGGGACATACAGTCGCTGTGTTGCATGAATGTTTCATTTATGTATGAATTCAAACAAGCCATTTAAGTTCCTTCCCCTTCCTTGAGCTGTACTTAAAATCAACATTGACAGAAATTCCGCCTTTTTGTGCTTTTTTTTCAGTCGGGGTAAAAACCAGCATGGATTTTGAGATGAGTCTCATCCTAACCACTGAACACATTTCCTACCACTATTTCGCTTGACCTTTCACGACCAAACACACAGCTTTCAGGCTCTTTTTCTGACTAAACGCATGTAACACACAAGCTGAGCTGAGGCAGATATGGAAGGCGAGTGTGTGCTTCCGTGCGGGGGCTTGCGCTGCGTTCCTCTTAATGGTGGCCACAGGTCAGTGAAGATGCGTCTTCAAAAACTGTTGTCGGTGGCTGACAGGTGACCTACTCGACCATGAATTGCCTGTCTAACATTTCAGGCTGCGTACCAACCAGTGTTTCCAATTGTTGTGGCACACTGCAAGAGAGCCACCTGCTCACCGACCACAGTGATCAATGAAGATCTTTCTCTTTTTTTTTTGACACAACCCAAAAGAGGTGGTATTGACATTTGAGGCTGGGTTGTGAATCGATAGCAACCAGTCAAGCCGTCTGACTGAGCAAAGCCCATAAACGTCGAGCCCCCTTGTAGTCATTGGAGGGTTGATTGATTGTAGGAATGGCAAATATTAAAGGAGGGTGTAGATCCATGCTTTTCCTTTCTCACGAGCATTTTGTGAGGGTGGAAAAGTGCATGAAGGAGTGACTGAGGAAAATAGAATCTCTCTGCTGACACACTAAGACCACTTTTTTTGTAAATAGGTGTAATTCTGATAGGCTAATGCATTTCTAAACACAAATAAATATACATTTTCAGAAAAAGGGACCTGCTATGTAATCTGTCTCCATGTGCAGCTGTGCCCTGAGTAGGCATCTCCTCAGCTGCCTTTGCCTGTCTTGTCAATATCGTCCCCTCCGAAGGTAAAAGCAGGTCTGGCAGGTCTGATTTAGTCATTGTGCCTCTCAAAGTATCTTTCCACACTAATAAAAACTGACTCTCTGTTAAATAAAGCATGAAAAAAGCTTTTTCCGTGAACGGTGTGCCGGAGCGGAAGTGATCTTGCCTGTAACGCTAGATGATTAATCAACAGATTGGATTCTGCTCAGCGCTGCAATTCCCTCCTGCAGCACCCACTTTAACCCAAACATTAGATTGAAGAAAAAAAAAAGAAAAGATGTGAGAAATTAATAGGTAGAGCGACAGCGTTTTTTCTTTTTTTTCTTTAGAGATCTGAAACCTGCCAAGAAATATCAGTGAGTGATCCTGGGCTCTGCTGTCAGCTGGGCCAGTAAACGACTATTTAAAGACAGTGGCGGGGGGGGCACTGTGCATACTAGATTGTGGTCTAGATGGAGAGTTGGCACCACTGTTGCGTGTCAGTTAGCTCTCTGCTCTCACCACATGCTTTATGGGTCAGTCAGTGATGAAATGTAGCATAAACTTGTCTGGATTCGTGGTTAGTGTCTGTTGTGACAGGAAAGAACCAGAAAACAAGCATTAGCCGTCATCACATCAGGTATGACTAGCTCAGTAATTATCCCTCTCATTGTGGTGTGTTACCACAGAGTTACCCATACAGCCCATGTCGGCTGTGTGGTAGCCTAAGGATTTTTATTTATAAAAATGAAATTGATTTTCCTCTGTTTTCTGCTTGTTTACTGTAGCATGAGGGAGGTAAAGGGCACATTTTCGGAAATAGAATCAGCCCTGTCTTTTTCTGCTCGGTGCGTGAAAATAGTATTGATTAATGGTCATCGCCCCTTTTTCCACGTAGAATGATGTAAAGACCCTGTCAGTTACCATCACCCTCTCCGAGAATGTGTTCCATCAATCCCGAAACGCCAAAGCGGGCAAGCAATGGCAGATGGCGCATATTTCACCTGCCCAGGCAAAATGTACCAGAAGTGGGACAAAAGGCAGAGACAGAAAGTGACACATAAGAAGGTGACAGCTTTTCACACCTGGGAATAAAGGTTTTGATAGGCGTCCCTGCTTGTTTCGCTGCTGTGGACTGGACAGTGACCAAAAATGTGTGATAATATACACAATTAGCTCATGGTGCAAAAAAAAAAGACCCGGGGCCTTCACAAGCCAGGGCAAATCTAAACTCTACCTTTCACCAGGAAGCGTGACGGCTCCGGCTCAGCACAATGTCGCAAGAATACCATGTTTTGACACATCAAGGATACAATTACTGGACCCTAAAGCCATGCTTGTCCACACTTGCAGTTAGACGGTGAATAGCTGTTGGAGCAGTGTGGTTAATTTCCACGTTGCCACCAGAAGAATATCACCCCAGCTCCATAGCATAAGACTGCAAATAATACAAATGATCACCATTGCAACACACGCACACACATATCCACATATGCTGTATATATTTCCGTGAAATCCCTGTCTTGTCTGTTTTATGTCAGATAATATTACACGTGCGGTGACTTCAAAAGTAAATCAGTGTTAATATCACTTTGGATGTCCAATTTATTCTGTCACAATTCCCCTCTCCCTTGTGTTTTGTGGAGGAAAAGCCAGTCCTTCAGCAGAGGAGCCTCACCAATTTATGTGTCATTATCACTGCTAGTGCATGCAGAGCTATTTTTGTTTTTCATCTGACCATGTTGACACACTCGCCACGTTAATGTCCTACAGTGGTGCTGCGATTTGACAGAATAGAGGATGCGTGGGAGCGCGACAGAGCGTTTTGATCATGGTATATTTTCTGCGTAGTGTTCTTACAGCTTGTCAGCACGGGACAAAGTTGCACCGCTCGCTCTCTTCAGGGCATCCCCGAGATACTCCAGCTTATTATCAGCGCCTCTTAAATGTTTCCTAGCGAACGCAGCTGTTGGCGCCGAAAGAGAGAGAAGGGGGCAGAAATCAATAAGGTCGTGCCTCAAATAAAGGGCGAGGAGGATTAAATATACATGTTAAACTTCGCATGTGAAAACTATGGCGTCCAAAAGCCACGGTCAGCAGAAAGTGACTAGAAGTAGAATATAATATCAAAATACAATTATTTTTTTCTGCGTATTGTTATATTTATTTCTAACAATGTCAAACTGTTTCATAACAAATACATTTAGATCATTTGTGCCAGACGCGTATCTTTTTCTGTTAATATAAATTGAATTTGCTGTGATATCATTACTCGCACTAAACCATTAAACTTAGAAATCAATACCTGTGTTTGGAAATCAATCAACAGCATAAAATTTGCTCCGATTCCTTGGTCAGTAAAGGGGATTAAAGTTAATCCTGTGAACTTTAACACTTGGAGCTCTGGTTTAACAATCTCAGCACATCTAGTGGACTAAAGCTCACGGTGCAAGTTCATTTGAAACGTTTCCAAATCCACTTCTGCTGATGCAACAGATAAAAGTGTCATCCCACTTTCTCTTTAAAGTCCCTTTCCAGTTTTTAAACATGTTAACATGTCAAGACAGACATAAATAAGACTAGTGTGATGCCTCGAACCTTAAAATCGTATATCAACTTGCGAGTGGGGCTCAGTATCTGGAAAAGGCTCCTCAACTGCAAGTGGTGCTGTGACGTTGGAGAGACTGGGAGCAGGGGCAGAGCCGTATTAGCATTTTCATAGAATATAATCTGTGTGTGTATCAAGCACAATATAAACTAATTCTGCACGTGCCTATATTGGCTCATATTTGTCATCTTGATTAACTGCCCTTAAAATCAAAGTGTAATACTGCACCGCTGACTTCAGAGGAGATTTTTGTTGGTCAAAGGCACAATCCATTCCCAGTGACTCAAGATAGCAAAGACCAACAATGCACCTGAGCAGCTTCATTTGAAGACCATGGGTTCTCAGATGGGTGCAAGAGCAACTCACTAACCAACACAAAATATGACATTTACTTTTTTGGGGCTTTTTTGCACAGTATTTTTTTGTACACATTTCATAATTTTGAGGTAAATGATGCCGCTTCAAATAATAATTTAATTGCACTGCAACATTTACTTGTTTTACCCATTTTCCTGTCTTCTTACACAATATGACTGTACTGTTCTCATTTAAGTTATAATACGTTTCATATCATTCAAATAATAACACAAAGTTATTACCCCCTTATTTCCAACCTTCTTCCCTTCTAGTTGAATGTTTGTCTCTATATAAGGGTTTTATTGATACAACACATGTTCCAATGATTAATTACACTGCAATATGTGGGCTGTGATCTACAGGATTAACATATTAGGAGATAACATTTGTCGGTAAACCACATTAAACCAGCTGTCTGAAGCTATACATTGACACTAACGGGAGTTAATTAGCTACAGTTTGCAAACTACAGGCTCAAAAAATTGCCATCTCAATAAATGAACATATAACTTTTCAGCATGTAGATGTTATCTCAACTGTGTTTACACCATTTGGTTTTAACTGTGATAAATATAGTGTCAGTTATTCAGTAACTATGATGTAATGTCAGTATTGGAGACAGAGAGGGGGTTATTGTGGCAGAATACTGTGAAATGAGTCATTTCCTCCTGGTAATAATCCATGGACACTGAGGGGCCCTTGTTTTCTCTGGCCTGTCCTCCCTCCTTTATGGCAGGCTGGGATTAAGAATACCAAATTCAACCTGCTGTTTCTCAAGGCCTCAAAAAAGCTGAGTTGGATAATTTAACTGTCGAAACATGGGCCCATTCTTCTTTCCCGCCCCTTGCCTTCCCTTCCTGTGGTTTAATTTATTTGGACAGGGGGCAACCCGGTGGGCAGACTGGGCAGGTCTCCATCTCCGCGGCGAATACAGCACTGCGGCGATGCAGTGGCTGGGAGAGTTCAGAGGTTGGGGTGAAAAGGTAGAGCCATCAGGGATGAGTCAGGTCAAGCTATTTAAGTCAATCCTGTTCACCCCGTCTGACAGGCCGGGCAACACCTTCCTGATCCACAAGGCCGATGGACAAAGGCGGTGGCGTCTCTGTCTCATCAGTGAGGGATTGTGGGCTTTGGCTGCTGCAGAACGGCTGGAGGGGCAGATGCATGTGTCCGGGGGTCCCTGTAGAGCGGGCATTACAGTGAAGGACTCACTGTTGTTGACCTAGCCCCAGGCCACATGTGTCACTGGCATGGCCATCAATAAGGCCGTGTCATCACATTTGCACTTCAAAAATATAAGACCCAACTTGATAGATTCTCTCACGATTCTCAGAGTTTATATTCAGTGGAGCCCAACACAACCTGTGTGTGTGTGTGTGTATGTGTGTGTGTGTGTGGGGGGGGGGACATGTTTGCAAACATTTATTCTCAATAAATTGGACAATTGACAAAATTCAATAGAAAATTAACAATTTAACGCAATCTTTTTTTTTAACCAAGCTTCCCAAAGGGTCGCCAGATCAAATGTAGACTTGTGCCTGTTTCTGCCACTGCTGTTAAATTACTGACAAAATCAGGAGACAATTTCTGAACATTAAAACATTCATTTAAGTCAAATGCTTCATGTAAGTCATTATTTATTTGCTAAGTCAGTTCCCAATGGACTTAGTCATATTTTAACTTAGTCATACCAACTTTTCTACCTCTGCCTTGCCTAAAAACATTTATGCAAGATTTCTCTATTTTAAAATGTTAGCATTTTGAGTCACTTTTTTGAGAAAAATTTAGGATGTACTTCAAAATGATGGATTGAAGGGGTTCATTTAAATTATTGTTATGATAATAAAAGAGGATTTGTCGTTTCAAACTTTATGTTTGTTATATCTTGGACACATATTGTCCATACAGTTCAACCATCATCAGCAGGCTCTGCACATACCATCTGCCCTCCCAGCCCATGTGTCGGGTCAATCGTCCAACCTTTTCCCAAGCTTATAAAATGTCCCTTATCAATATTTTAGCACCTCAATTGTAACCCTTGGTAAACACATCTCGTCCTGAAAAGTAAATTATCAGTGGACACAGTCACCAGGGATTGACTGTCTGGGACGCTGTCAAGGCGTCTCTAGTGTGTTTGCTCTTTCTTTCACATGCTGTCAATTTCATCTTTGAGTGGGGGACCAGTAGAAATCCAGCAAAACCTCTTGTTGGGGATTTTCAAACTAAACAATGCCCTGGGCATATTGTACTCTCAGGAGAACTATTGGTCAATGTAAGATATGCTTCAATTCCCAGTACAGTTATAAATCCATGTACACAAAGAGTGTGTTTTTTCCATCTGAAGAGGCTAAATATATGTAAATCTATAATATATTGTCAGGAGGGAATCAAAGGCAGTTTGACATTTAGGCAAATATGTGTATTGCAAAAACTTCCTAACTGCAGATCCTGCTTGAACTAATCCTCATAATAAGGGTCCATAGTTTCCTAACTTCCCCAAAATCTTAAACAACCTCTGCGATGACTCTAGGCTGTCCTAACTTTCACTTTCCCACCCCTTGGTTGACTTGTTTTATCCCACGGCTGTTCTCCCAATGATGCAGATGCAGATGAAATTACCAAAAATAGTAAGATGGACTTTAACCTCCACCAAGGAGATAGTTTTCATACCTGTCTGTTTGTTAATTTGTTTGTTTGTTGGTTGATTGGTTGATTGGTTGATTGGTCAACAGGATTAGGCAAAATCTACTGAACAGATTTTCGCGAAACTGGGTGGGACATGGGCCAAGAAAAACCCATAACATGTAGGTGGGGATCTGGACAAAGGGGCAGATCCAGGAATTTTTAATCACTTTTTTTTTAAAACATTGAGAGATGTTGTGTGTGTGTAATTTGCTGCAGCTGCTGCAGTTCTTCCAATAAATTGTGAGTATCACGAGAACTCGCGATAGCTGCAGTAACTAGGAGGAGGACAGCAGAGGACATGTAGACTAAAAACACAGTGTGAATGAAGCTGTTTCGAGTGAAATTTGAATATCTGGACTTACAGACACTTGAATGACACCACAGGAGCAGTATGGTTTTTTTTTTTTTACTTTTGAAGAAGTGGTTACCATTGACAATTCAGTTGTGTTGGATTTGGCTGCAACTCTCTTAATCCCTGAAACTCCAAAAGGGTTTTCTGGACTCAAACACCTCACCCTGCCCTCCATCGGCATAGTGGTGAGTAGATCATTTTCAATTTTGGCTGAACTTTCACTTTAATTGAATTGTAGGTGACTGTCGGACCTTGGCAGAGGTGTGCTCTACTGAGTGACGCTGTAGTCGTAGCGATGTTACAAACAAAGAAAAATATTAGGAGTTACAAAAATACCTCAGCAAGATGAGATGACAAAAGTAGCTTTGGTTGCTAGGTAACAGACAAAGTTTGATAACTGATGTTTGATTGAGTATTTAGGAATTGCTAACCTGATATTATACCGGATGAAGTAAAGTAAGATAGGATTTCTGGAGTTAGTTAGGATTTGCTTCTGTTATTTCAAACTGGGGGGGGGGGGACTCTCAGAAGTTTCTGTAATATGACCCCAGGTGGGTTTAATTGGATTGGATTATATTCGTATGTTTTTTTTAATGAATAAAACCCTTCATTTATTAACAGCAGCAGAATCAGTAGCAAGTGGTTGGATGCAGGGTAAACAAAGCACACAACTGTCACAGCAAAAACAGGCTTAGTAAGGTTATTAGCTCCAGTCACAGATATGATCATTCTTAAATAATTAATCAAAATAAAATCATACATTTGTCAACAAAAAAAATGTAATGTAAATCACAAGCAACCTAGAAAAGAATTGTACTTATTTTTATTATTTTTATTTATATAACATCACCATCATATCACTAACAGCTGGCTTTAGAAAAACATGTGAACTCCTAATCTGAAGTATGTGTGATGTGCACGCATTCTTAACTAACATCCCTATAAATGTGAGAAATGGCGTTTGCATGGTTGTTGTGCACATGTCTCTGGCCCAAGGAAGTTATTGCGATTGGCTAAGTAGTAGTCTGCAACATAACCCCCTGTAGTACCAGAACTTCTACTGATGAATCAAACAAGATGTGACACATTAATGGTGATAAATGGTGGTAAATGGTGGTAAGAACCAGGCTAGCTGCTATCCCCTGTTTCCTCTCTTTGTGATAAGCTAAGCTAACAAGCTGCTGGTCATAGCTTCATGTTTATCATATTTTTCTCATCTAAGTTCCAACCAATTATGTGAATAAGTTTATATATATATATATATATACAGTATATATATAGAAAAAATATATAGTAGCAGCAGTGTCTGAACTGCTTTGCTTTACATCTGTTCAAGTACAGTATATATTCACATATTTGTCATCATGTTCTGGTTGCAGTTTGTGTTGCCTATTTGTCCAATAAAGCAACAGACAGTAATAACCCTGATGTATCATGTAGCTCTGACTGCAGACTGCAGCTGATCAGGGGCTGGTGCAAAGACCTGCCGAGCCAGAGCGCTTCATCAAACTGAGATGATGATGTTCATCGGTGTGTGAAGTTTCTTCCGGCAGTGAGAAGCCAAGTCAGGACACAGGGAGATTACCTTTTAATCTCAGAAAGTGCCTGAAAACACAGATTATCATTTTATAGACTTTGCTGAGCTAAAGTCTGATGGTGCAGTTATTAATTTTGTAAATAGTATTGATGTAAAAGAACCACTGACATGTAGTTTTTATCTTGGTCTGAAATAGTGAACATCCAAGGCTTGAACTAGGAGGACAGAAGAAGAGTTTTCTGGCCTGTTGTGCTAACGTGATGCTCCACAGGGGAAAGAGAGAAATTCAGCACGGACATTGAAAATCCGGAGAATAGCTTCATATGAACTATGGATGTTGTGGTTTTGAATTAAAAAATATTTTTCAACAAAATTGAATTGAAGTATCATGCATACAGAATGTGTAGAAGTATTTAAACATAATATAAACACAACACCTGTTTAAATAACAAAATACATATGCATTAAAATACAGAAATCACTTACAGTGTCACAAACACACTCACCAACTGAAACCCTTTATCAGCTGTGGTGATGTGAAGCACCAGTCACATCATATTGCACATTACTGACTTTGCTTTTACAAAAGCACCTCAACAGCCACGAGCGAGGCATTGCTCATGTCATCTGCAAATCACAAATCGTAGCTCCTGACGCGAACCGCTGCACAGAAGCCAAGTGCCAAAGGGCTCTGGCCGAAGCCGGCATCAGACTTTAAAGTGATTTGAAACAGTGAGCAAAACAGGGGCAGAAATTGCCTCGGAGCTTAACATAGACAGAGCTTCAATCTTCAATGGAATGGAAAAAAAAAAGGGAAGAAAAAAGATGAGAAAGGGGCAGAAACAGTAGCATGGCCAGCTCATCCATCATTTCTTTAAAGGTCAGGATTTTGTAGGTGGAATTGGGAGGAGCAGCGAATTGCAGATGCACCGAACAGCAGGGTATTTTCCGCTGCCATGACCAGCTAAGGAGAGCTCCTTTAAAACACATCTGCCAGTAAACATTTTGGCCTGACTCTGGGTCATCTCTCCTGTCTGGACGAGGCCCAGCGGAGCGTGAAGATGTACCTGCACAAACCCCAGGACCAACTCAGTCATTGCAGACTTTCCTTTTAGCGCTCCTCTTTAATTGTCATGATGATGCATATGCACACACACCTCCTCCTTTATAGTTTCCTTCCTTTTTTTTCATTTCATTTTCATCATCCCAGAGCAGTGCATACAGTGCAGCAACATCTACCTACAAATCCGTCTAAATGTTGAATACATATCTGACGAACTGTTCATGTTTTCGGATTCACACTCTGCATGTGCATTGTTAATAGACCCAGTTTGGTGCAATTTGGACAAGTGGTGGCTGTGGTGGACGTTCAAGATTAATACAAATGTAATAAACAGACGACCAGCGCTTTGACACCGACACAGACGGACTGACCCTCATGACAACAACTTTCACAATGACCTCCTGTTTGGCAATTGTATTCAAAGTAAAAGCACAACACTCATTTTGATTTATACTGATTTATACTAATTTTGAAAAACTGTGAACTTGGGTCAGAAAATTGTTAAAAAAGCCACCATGCAATATATGAAAGAATAACAGCATTTCAGTAAATCAGTCAAACTTGCATATGAACGACACACTCTGCACCACAGACTGTTTAAAAACAGCTCTGCACACAACGTCTGGCATACAAACAATAAAAAGTGACAATGTATTGCAGAACTTTTAGAGGAGGACCCTCTAATGACAAGGAATCATTCTGAAGAAGCTCTGGAGCATTAACAAGACAACAGCCCATTCCAAACAGGCAGGTTTACAACAGGCACTGACATATTATACCACTAAATACAGTGTAACTGCAGCTGAGATTTACTATATAACCCCAAAAATGGCACGTTTAAACAGCAAATGAGTAAATGAAAGGTCATTTTAAATGATGTGTAATTACCTAACTACATGTCTCAGAGGTGCATTTGGAGAAATCAAGAGGAAATGGGGCAAAGAAATCTCCAGCAAGGCCCGTGTGAACTAAAGCCCATCAGCAGCTAAGTGCCTCTTTACCGCCTTCATCCACCAGAGACCGGGGGAGAAAAAAATGACCTTCTGGCATTATAGACCAGTGGAAACAAACCAAACACACGTCACTCTCATTTTCAGAATGTACTGTACTTACAGAGGAATTCAGAACAGTCAGAAAGCACTTTCTCTTCCACTGTCAGA